>NC_135862.1:13296194-13573694 GCF_031162955.1 Sander vitreus | reverse complement strand
AACCCCCGCCATCACCCAACCGCCACAGCCTCTGGTTTGGATTCACACACAGACTTTCTGTCTCATCCATATTTCCCCCTGTCTGCCCTTCAGCTTCTCCTCTTCTCTCTATTGTGCGCTAAAAAGCTATTGTCTGCATCATCTGCAACTCTGTTCGCTGTTACGAGGCAGCGGTGAAAAACATGAGAGTGCACAGGTTTGGAACACTGAATAGAAAATTGTACTTAAGTGGTCTTCTCTTGCCCATCACCTCTACCCTCTACCCTCCTCCACATGAGAAGGGCTGCTGGGGTGGGCTGGAAGGGGAAGCCAGCAGGGCAATAGCAAACTTGAAAGCAGCCAACATTTGCAGCACTCTTGAAAAACAAGCATTTCACACCTGAAGCCTTTCATGCAGGGCCTCGAGGCATCCCCTTCAAGGCATTTAATTGGCTATTGCTTCAGAGCTTGTTCAACGTGCCCATTATGGTGAGGCGACAAGCAGCCAAGTATGTCGAATGAAAAGGGTCCTTCTCCCAGATGGGCCTAGTGGTATTAAAAATTGCCCGATCACTTCTTGCTGTTGACTGGCAGAGGTAATTCAGATGTGTGCACAAATACTTACAATGTAAACAGTGAACTGAATAAGCTAGAGAAAAAAAACTGGCCTTCACCATTTCTTTCAAACACAGCAATCAGTCACAAAGATTATAAGATGTAGAGATCATGGTGCGATACTGATGCACGTACATATGACATAAAGCAAAGCACATACAGCATAGCACTACCTTCTTCTACAACAGATAGCTGCTGTAATAAATGACAACTTCAGCAGTCCTGTTTATCAATGATGACATTTGAACAAGCTGTAAAACATTTCCTCGGTTACTGTCAACTGGTGAAAACATAAAAATACCCTGCAGCATGCCTCCACACATCAGACACTTTGATCATTTACGGTGTTTGAAATGAAGACATTTGTGGCTCCTAAACATATATTTCATGCTTTAATCTCAGCCCTGGGACGTAAGGCTTTAGGATATGATGTTCCACTTTTGTTTGGCAGTTCTACCTCAAAGATATGGTCATTTCCTTCCCTGTGCCATCTGCCATCTGAAGTTTCACCCATATCAGCCTGAGGCATTGGAGCCCTCATTGGCAATGTTTTCGAGGGCACCCTGACTCCCCAAGGATGGACCGCCTTGGGGGAACCAGATAAAGTAGGTGTTTAGTCTCTGGGCTGCTGATGAGGAAGGGATTGGCTTTGAGCTGGGTTGGGACTCATGGGAAATCTGGCGTGCAAACTAATTACGTTGTGCTGCCAAACTGCCTGTGATTACAAAATGGAGAGGCGGCGAAGGTGGAGCTTAGACTTTATCAATTGCCCCACTATTTCTTTTTAAAAGAAAACAGCTAAAGCTAATGAGATTGTTTAATAAGATGTTCTTTTTGTAGAATGCTTTGTTGTCTTAATTTTATAGCATTTGTAAGAGTCGGACGGATGGTTAGATGGGTTATAAATAATTAAACAGACCAACGTCAGAATACTTTGATTTTAAAAGTTGTGTCACCTCAAAAATCTGAATTCTCAGGATGGTTCAATAACAGCAAATACCTAATTACTTCTGCCATGTTTCCCCACCTGCCTGTCACACTTTTGGAGAAAGCCACTTAAAAAACAGGTTAGTTCACAAATTATCTGCTATATTTGTATTAACGCCTCAGCTGGTGGCACAGACAGCCCCTGAAGATATGCACCATGCAAATCATTAAATGTACAATGGGCTACTAGTTCTTTCCCTTCATCATGGACTAAATCAAATTTCAGGCTCAATATCTGAATATCTGTACACTAAACTACCCAATTAATATTTTTATGCATTTTAATTGATTCAAGTTTAGTTTAGATATAATTTTGTTTGTCTATTTCTTACAGCATAAACTACCTCATTTTCAATGACTTGCCAAGTTACATATTTTATCCTAAATTTAAAAGCTATATAGTCTTGGAGAAACACTATATGTTTTACTTCTGTTGTGTGTGCAAACACTAGTTATAAAAACCATCACAAAGAAGTCATTAATAATGTTCTTAAGGTTACCAAGTGTGCAGTGTACCCTTGATGGTGGGAATAAGAGTTTTGCAGCAAAGGAAAGCTCTCCATTTTCAAAAATTATTTTCCTTTTCGGGGCGCAAGAGGAAGGTTGCAATAAAGCAGAGCAAGGATGCTTATAATGGGAGATAAATCTTCTATGTTGCCTCCATTATTTTTATTGCATTATGTTCCATTACATATGAACGTGCTTAGCAGATGTCTCAAAGCATTGTGACTTACATAACTTTTATTCTAGCTCATAACCCATTTATACTGTGGAACATGTCACCAGCTCAGATGAGGAACATTTGTCAAGGATGGAATGACAGCACACAATGAAGCAATATCATCCTTTAAAACAACTTCACTTATTCTTTCTCCCTCACTCATTCACTAACTCGCTCTTTTCTCTCTGATAGCGGACTCGGCGTGTTGTGGGTTAAAAGAAAGGAACTGATTTTATAAGGGAACTGTAGGCGCAGTCATGGATCTAATCATCACGGGGGGATGCAGGTAACATCAGTCAGTGACATGGAGCAACATGATATCAGACACGGAATAGATCACTGTCTGTGTGGTATACATAGCACTACTCTTCCTGAGACCTCATCCTTCAAAGGGGCAAACTGGTTGTGGTTAGGGAACTGAACTTGGTACAAGAGGGCTGCAGGTTCAATATCTCCAGTCAGACACTGAGCAAGATACTTAACCTGAGCTGCCACAATGAACATCCCAACTAATAAATAGATGGCATATAAAATGTCAGCACAGCGCCGGCAGATAGTAGCACTGCAATAATAATAATACACAGCATATGCTAGGACTCTGCATATACACAATCTAGATTTATATAAAGCAGAATGTATTTCCTGAAATATGTGCATAAAATACATTACAACTGGTACTGGAATTCATACTGATCTTTCTAGGGTTATTTATTCTCATCTCACTTTGTTATTTATGTTGTCTAACATAAGTTTCATCATTCATCTTAAAAGTTTTTATTCCTCCTTTGTTACTGAGACTGTTTAGTTATTATACATTGGTTTAGCTTTTGTGTTTCACTATTTTGTCATATTTCAGGATATCCGTCTTGTTTTACTCTATGAAGCACTTTGAGCTGAATTTACGCATTAAAAGAGTTATATAAATAAATGGTATTATCATCTGTTATTGTTATGATCATGTGAATACCTGTCTGATGGTTAAACCCTTGAGTAGGGTATAGTCTCTTTTCTGTACCTTGGTTCTCAAGTTTCTGTCCAGTGTTCACAGAGCAAGGGGAAAAGAAATCAATAAACCAACAGGACAACTAGTCTCAGGGGATTTCACTCTGGATTACGAATAGAGGAAAAAAGAACAAAATGCAATACTGAGATTGCATTATGACATTATTATCAAAATCCTCATTGATTACTGATGTGTAAAAATAAAAAGGTAATCCTACAAGTAGTAATTGAAAAGAAATCCAGCAGCTCACTGTTCGACTGGGAATGATAGCCAATGACATGACATTAAGCAACGTGAGACAAGGGGCAGTGGTTTAAGTGATCTGGCAGGCGGTACGATGCCCTCCTGTCAGGATCGATCAGTCCTGCTGAAATTTAGAGCAACACTCTAAATTGGTCTTAATGGTGTGTTTCATCCTCCAGTCTCCTCCACACATTGACAGGGAGCCAGTGTCCTTCATCACACCAGGTTCCTGCCCTCCCTTTCAATCTCAGCATACCACTGATCTCTGCTCTGAGGAGAGAGAGCAATCGGGCCAGGGGCACCCACAGCATCGAGTGGCTTACATCCCACCTCAGATAGTCACAGAGGTTCCCCTTTTAAAGGCGCTAAAATGGCCTGCAAAAAAAGCCGCGGTTTTCTGATCAAAAATCTACTTCTTGAGAATGTGAATTATCAAACGGCATGGAGGAAGAGCATACATAAAGTTCCCAATATGAACTAACGGTGTATATGGCAGTGGCTTCTGTCTCAATCTTTAATGGGGCAGACCCATAAGGGGCACAAAAAAAGGAATGAAAGAAAAAAAGCCCTCTATGCGCCTTTCCCACTCTGTTGGAAAGTAATCTGCTTACATCATTAGGCTAAGCTTGCTGAAACAAATTACCAGATGTTGTGTTCCTTTTCCTCTTGTCTTTTTGTCAGCATTTTAAAATACTCTTCTCCATTTTTCCTCACTATCGCCCCCTCCTCTCTGACACCTCTACACAATAAGGCCATTTGCAAATAACAACAACTGGAAAAAGGAAAGTCCCTCCCGCTATTCACAACCCCTATCTGGTTCTGTTCGCGTCTTTCCATTTTCTGGCGATCCAGTCATGTAGCGGCTAATAACCTGAACAGAGAAGAAGAAAATACCAGGAAAAAGGGAGAATGAACTGAAGCAATGGAGGTCCCCCACCCACGGTTGCACTTGGTAGGGATTTTTGAGAGTCTAGTTCAGCTTATCACATTATAACCCATTTAGAGATAAAGACATGTCCCAGTGCTTATTATAAATCTGCAGCATGCTGAGCATGCAAACACATATTTCAATCCGCCTCCCTTTTAGATATTTCTAAGAGCAGATGTAACATTAACTCCAAAGTCAATACAGAAGAATTAGGCAATGTGTGCAATGTCCTTGAAACACATTTAAACTATAATATTGATATTTACACTTGCAATTCTGTATTATTTATTTTAATTATCAATAAATGAATATTGTTTTTGTAAATTACTAATAAAATTTGGATTGAACATTCAGATTATAAAAAAAATCTAACAGTGTTATGTCCTTCAAATAATAAATGAAATATCAAAGTGGCCATAATTACAAATATACTGCTTGTGGTTATAAAAAATAAAGAAATTCACTAATTCTGTAATAATTGTGTGGAAGCCATTATTTATTATCATCATCATAATTACCATTTCCACAATAATAATTTCTCATATGGATACCATAATTATTATTATATTCCGTTTAGATTTTAATGCTGTATCGCGGCATCTTTTAGGTGGGTATAAAAGAATTACGCTGTTTACATTTACAATTCATAAATTAAATGTAAGCTCGTCATTTAGTCCAAGTCTTTTAAGTGGCAATGGTGGTAAACTGGAGAATTCAGTCTTTACAATACAACCTGCCCTTACACTGTAGGGGACTTAAAGAAAACGGTGTGCAACAAAGCCGAAATACGGTCCGCATGGCCCTGACCTTATTTTCTTGACACAAAAGAATACATAAACAAATTATTTATTTTTATATATATATATATTTTTTTTCAAATCAAATTGCTTGTGTATTTACCTCTTATCAACCGTCTGGCAGCAATTGTGATTCATAGCAGTCATTCAAGTGATAATGCACTCATTCACTACACTAACAAACACATACCTCCTGGTTATCAGTGCGTCTGCGTCGTTGCAATACTAGTCGCCAAACAGGAGGCAGAAAACTCAAGATGGTGTTGATTGATAAATTGACAGGTTAATTTTCGGATGGATAATGAGAGTAAGACCCTGGAAGATGGTGGAGAGAAGTCTCTGGCCTTTTGCTCTACCTTGGATGCAGTGCCATCTATCTATTACTGGCAGAACCGCAACTAGGAGCAGGTACACTCAGGCCCTGCCAAATGTTTGTACCATCTAGGTTAAATGAGGTCTCAAGCTTCATATGTGTATATCCTTGTTATTTTCCTTGAGAACACATTAACTGCAGCTTCACAGAAATTAAACCTTATTCAATTAGCACCATGGCTTGTAGATCTGTTTAAAAAAAAAAAAACTACGATGGATAAGACTTTAGTAAACATTTTAACTTCTGATTCTGCATTCAAATATGATCTAAAATTAGTTTATAGAATAACTACAAACAATTAAAATCAACCCTAATTTTAAAGACAAAAATCTATTGTGAGTTTTCCTAACCTTTACAGTGCATTCACAAAATGAGCAACTTTTCTATATTTTTATCGTTCGACATGTTGGACCATAGATTGTGATTTTGGACAATACTGTCATGTTCTATGGTTGCAATTAGCAAATTAATTTAAAATAAAATCTAGACAATCCAACTCTGAAGCTTAATTAGAGGGCAAACTGTTAGAATGGAAGAGAGGGTTTAACTAGAGGTTAGAAAGGTTTCTATATCTTACACATATTTCTACTGCTTGTCACTGCAATGTGCCAAGTCTGCAAGCACTCTAATTAAGTCCCCACCACCTTTACTCTATAGCTATTCCCCGTGAATCAGCATACAATGTAATGCTAATCAAATGCCACTACCTTACTTTCAGACATATTGCCCATTATTTCTTTCTTGTCTACTGTACCTATTAGTGAATTTGAGGGCATCTTTATTTAATAAGGCAGAGATATGTGGAAGTGATTTGACATTGTAAGTTTACGAAAGATTCTTGTGTCAGGATGACAAGGACAAGAGAACCAAAATTACATTTTCTGAATATGACCATGTCCCTCAATAAATTTAAACAAAAACTGAAAAAAAAAACTGAAAATGCAAATCCTTGATAAAATTACAAAACCAGTATAGTTAACTTCAGATAAATTATTACTGTGGTGAATGAATGCAATTATTTTTCTATATTGTAATACAACAGGACAGAAAGATGACCCAATTTCTTTCCATTGGCTCTTGTTTGTACTGAGGCTTCAAGAGACCCTGGTCTCTTTTGGATATGCCTCGATTGAATTTCCTGGCAACTCATTCTCTTTGCTGTCTCCCAATAGTGAAGGAGAGGATTGGGAAAACATTTTAAAATGTATAATTTATCTAATAATTAATCTGAAAACATAACCCTTTTATACTGAATTTGACAAATTTCATGGATTCATTATCCAGTGTTAGGGTAGAGATGTTATATTAGACAGAATTGATTTTCTTTCTTTATATTTTACCCAAATAAGTTAATTTTTCTGTCCGGCTGTAAAGAGAACACGCAAGGAGAAACAATTTACATGTAGCACAATAACAAAGTCTCACTCTGTGTGTCTGTGCTTCAGTGAAGCAGGAGCGGCTCTGTTTAGTACTATGTTTGATGATGTGACCACGGCCATGAAAGAGGACAACACTCTGTGTTGCCATGGATGCAGAATGGAGAAAAGAAACTACAAGTTGGCTTTCTGTAACCTATACTATATTTGGTAGACATAATACATTTTCTACTTGATAACAATGAATAAGAATACAAAAATAAGAGTAAATCCTTAAATAAAGGGGCCAAACTCAATTACACTGCAGTTTGTCATGTATTGAAACATAAAAAAGGTTTCTTAAATACTATATACTATTGTTTACTGTTTTAAAGAGTTGACAACGTGATAACACCTCACTCTCTGCATTGATCTAATTTATAATGCAAGGGCTCAATGCAAATCACATCTAATTAAAAACAAAAAAAAAGTATGAAAAGACCGAAACAAACTGCAGAACAATTTAAAATTCTGGTATGCACGTCTACAATACTGTTCCACAACCATTTTCTTAAGGTGCATTTTGTCCCGTATTGTTGAGATCATGAGCAATTGTCATGAGAAGAATTATGGCTTAGGGTATCATTGTATTGCTGTAAATGCTGTTGATTACCAATTACCACATGGTCACAACTGGGGTGCCTCACTCCTCCCATTCATTTAAACTGTGTTCTGAGCTCTGACGGACACAAGAACGAAAGGAAGGGTGCAGAGGACAAATCTTGGTCCCATCTGAGACTCCAAAGCACCCAACAGCTTGATCCTGTGTCACTCTGAGGGCATGGCTTGGCTCTCCCTTGATTTGCCTTTGAAATCTAAACGTTTAATTGTGGTCAATGAAAAGGGTTCAAGCAAATGAATGGTTGAAGAATATGAGCGGAGGGAGGGGCTGTAAAATTAGTATACATAAAAAGCAGGAGGGAGAAAAAAAAAAAATCAAGAGGGAATAATGAAATTAGGGATGGGGCGAGAGAGAAAGAGAAACCAAGGGCTGGAGAACTTGAGGCACTGACCCCTATCGGCCATGGTGAAAAGCAAGAGATTAGAAAGTGTTTCATGCTAATTTCCATGGAGATTTCTGTAATTTCTCAAAAAATTACTTCTTCCCGCTTTGATTTGTCCATACTGCCAGGCCCCCTGCAAGTGTTGTCGGGGTGGTCTGGTCTATCATGCCTCTGCTCTTGTGGGCCCCACAATGGCCCCTCGCTGCGGCCAGCCGTCGTGAGATTACTGAAGCGGCGCTGACGTCTCTATCAGCTCGCGCCACTGTCATGCCCTCTCCCAACCCCCTACCATCACGCGATCCCTTTCCCTCGGCCTAGCTTCCTTTCTGCTCATCCACCACCAACCCGCCCTCAGTGCAAACTCTCACAGATCTGTCACATGATGGCTTCATTGGTTCGTGCTGCTCCCTGAAAACTCCTATTCTTTTTTACACTCCTCTCATCCCTCCTAGAAACCTGCTCCACAAGAAAAATCTCTAGCCCCCCCTCCCATTGTAGACTGTTTCACCTTTTGCTATCCCTCAGCCTTCTCTCTCTCTGCCTCATCCTAGTTTGTGCTTCTGCCTGCCACATCAAAGGAGAACCAGGGGTCACAGAGCCACAGGCATTGAATATAAATGCAGCCAACTGCGTGGCAGTATGGGAAATCAATCCTCTAAAGATAGCTCCATACACTTCATGAACCCATCATCTGTCTCTGATACATATAGTAACATATAGGAATTTGTTGCGGCCCTTTTGTCCATTGCATACTGCAAAGTATGTTTAGTCTCAAAACAACTACTGTTTGCGGTTATATATTTTCAACTTGTCTTCTCGGCAACTTATCTTTTTTAACAGAATTTATAATATATAGTATTCTATGAGAATTTTTATTTACATGATGTATATGAATGAATTCTAAAACATGTATTCGTTAAAAATTGATGCTGAACAAAAACTTGAATCTTCCTTTATAAGGGCCAGTGTGTGTGTGTGTGTGTGTGTGTGTGTGTGTGTGTGTGTGTGTGGTAAAGAGAAAGGTTTGAGAATAACACTGCAGCAGAAATATGTAAACAACTTTTGTTGGAGGTCCTGAGCTGAAGATTCATGCCAGCATACACAGGTGATGCTTCCTGCAATTTGTCATAATATTACCCAACTTTGTCTTAAGGCTGTCTAGTGGATTGTGGCAAGAAATATGTGGCTGAATGATAAAAAAACAGACATGACACGGAGCAGCAGCAAAGCCATTGTTATAAATTCTATAAGTCTTGAGGGATGAATGGGAAAACTAGTGCGATTGCCAGACAACGAGGTCTGCAGCGGGGTTCGATGGCTCCGTGTCGGGGCAACTGGCTCTGGTTGCTTAGCATTAGTATTAGATAAACACTCTGTCGGAAGATGTCAACGTCTCCATTAATGCCAGAGCTGCCACACAGGCTGTGCTTGAGTGACAGTGTTTTGTGGAGTGTGACAGGGGTTGTAAATGCTAACTCTCTCTGGCTGCATCTCCAGAGCCTGGTAGAGCAAAACCCTGGCGACACCTGGGAGCGCACTACACTCTGACACTCTGTAGAGATGATACATTTTTCCTCTCGTTCTCATATCGGGGACAGAGCACACCATTTACTGTACCAAACCAATTCAGACTCAAACAAATCAATCAATTAAATAAATAAACAATCAATCAATCTATTCAGTGTGTAATTGCTATCCTTTTCACTTCATATTTGAATAAACACTGAGTTTGAGACATATTATAAAAAGGCATAAGTAGAATACAAAAGGCTTTAAAATGTATGCTCACTTATAACTCTGTACCAACCATGAGCAGATTAGCCTCATCTGGAAGTGTGGCTACCCCAAAAGGCTTCTCCATAGTCTTCACAAACCACAATATGGAAGATGTCTAAGTCTAGTGCACTTAAGGCCTGCCACAAGTACACATATCCAGCCAAACAATGAGCAGGATATGGGTTTTTCCATGCTTTCACAAGTGGACAGGGGGGGGGGGGTTTCCAGTCAGTAATTATGTAGACATAGTATTCCAGTCAAAAATATTAGATTTTTTTTTTTTTTTTTAAAGCTTAAAAATGTACATGTTTATCTTCAGAAACAAAATACATTGTTGAATTAGGAGCGCTTTATGCTCATCACTATATAAAATATTGCTATTCGAAATGTCCAAAACTACACACAGTATATAAACAGGAACCAAATTACCTTACAAGAATAAAGTGAAAGTGCTCAGCCAGGGATCATTTTAAAATGTATTCATTCTCTAAACCTGTTATACCGGTAAAAAAAAAAGAAAAAAGACCATGACTACTACAGAAGTTGTGTGTCAAGAAGAAAAAACAGGTAGCAGAGCAATATGAACCAAACTCCAGTTGTATATAAAGTTCATAGTATATTTCATCTTTTTCTCCACTACATTTTGCAGCCGGAAAGGTTGAACATTTTATCAGTCTGAGAAAACAGCATGGAGAATTAAACTGCCTTGAGCTCAATAATACTGGCCATCTAGGAGCTGCTGAGTTGTTCTGTAGGCTGGAGGGCTGGACAGTGTAGTGTACTCTTCCCCCTAATGCCCTGTCCATTGATCTTTCCCGTAACTACAGCTCCCTACAGAAACCCACACAATCTGTGCAGAGGAGTGCTCCTAGGCACCCCCCACTTCAAAGGTGCATATTTACTCTTAGAAATTTAGAGAAAGTGCAGCTGTGGATGCATCCTCCAACCTCAATCAATGATAGGGCTGGTCCTCCTGACCCCCCCCTGCTGGCTAATAAAGTGCTTCTTAGGCTTGGTGGTTTCCCTGGAAGCCTTGTGGGGTTGGTTCAAACTAGCACTTAGATTTGTTTCCATTGTCTCTTCTCGAAAATTGATTTTTAGAGAAATACTTATCTTGTTGCTCAACAAAGTTTCATTGTTAATTTTGACATTTTATAACTGAAATAAACAAATAAGTAATTCACCGACCTCTGCAGAGCCCAGTTGCAGAATGAGGCAGAACCACATGATGCTCTGGAAAATGTTCTGCATTTTTTGAAAGTAATTTTTTTGCATTAGCAGAAAACTTTTACCTTAGCGATAACCTCAAGCTAGGCAAATGAATACCTGACTGGGAGTATTTTTAACCCACATTCTGGTGGGGTGATTAAGAAAGAGAACTGAACATTGGCTGATTTAGATGAGACATTTTAAAATATATATTTTACATGTGTGTGTATCCTGTCACCTACTCTCCAATAAAGGAGTAGTGCCATGAAAATAATCTTAGGATGAAATACCTTTAATTTCAAATGACAAAAAATACAAAATTGATTGTTACAATGTCTTTAATTAGCATTTTCCAAAGAATCTGCATATGCATTATGTCTACTTAACATGTCCTGTTTTCCTGTCTTTGACAAAATATTTCATGCTGAGAAGCACATTATCATAATTGTCATTCCCAATCTTCAAAAACAAATGTGTATTAAGACAGTAGCTAAAATAGTCCTTCTGCTGAAAATCAGACAATCAAAATCTTTTGTAATTAAGCGCAGCGATATTCTAATTACCGATAATTCAAGTTACTTCATGCTGCTTCCTGTCCCCCCTCTGCAACAATTAGAAAAATATATGTCAGCTGTGATTTTTCCTTTATTTCACTTTAAAGTGGCGCTGTGGGGGATTTAGTAAAAAATAATGACATTTATAACTCTTCTCTGAAAGGACTGCATTCATTCTTTCCTCAGCAGAAAAACCAAAGTTTTTAAGTGGCTGGAGTAAAGGTCTGAAGCGATTTGCATATCTGCAAAACACCGTCAAAAACTTTCTCTTGGCAATGTAGCATTCACTGTGCACAAATTATATTTGCGAAGGCAAAACAAGTCAAACTTCCACCCAAGAAATGATTTCTCTCAGTCTTATTGATGACTGCACATGGACACACATCATTTTGCATGATGGGCTTAAAACTAGTGACCTTGTGACTACGTTGTCTGACATTCATCATCTGATCGTCACTCTGTAGGTGAGTGCCTGCCTAACAGACATTTCCTCATAGCGTTGATTGCATTCTTCAAGTCTGCCACAATAGTGTTAGCTCTGAAGACAGCAGAACAAAAACTTCTTTCGATGTCATTAATCCTAACTTGTTTGGACTCCTCACATTGACTCTCCCACACATCTTTTTCCTCTCTCAGCACATACTGCTCTCACTCTCTCTGCCTCGCTAACATGTTGACAGCAGTTTGTTAGTAGGTATCAGTTTTCAGTGAGCAAGCTGAGAGGGAGAGAGGGATGTGGTAATCATCTCTATCTCCGGCTGCTTGGCAGCGTTCCCCTCGGCATGCTGGCAGACACTTGCCATTGAGCAGCTGTCAGGCTGAAAAGGGTGTGGGATGTGGGCTCAAGCTACACAGGTCACGGTCATTTCTTTCCAAAAGCCACTGAAGCTAAAACCTTAAGTGGCATTTGAGCTACCTGCACTGTCAGTTCTGACACTCACAACACTAACAAGGAGACCACCGGTAGAGAGTTAAACTCGATTATGCCTCCCTGGTGGAATTCCTTAATATAGCTAAGCTACTGTCAGGCTTGTTTTTCTAACATTTAGAAAACACATTTTTTAAACATTTTGAGAGTTGTTTTGCAGAAATGTGAAGTAAAACGTACTGCTATATCTAAAGAGTAAAGCTGAACGATTTCGGAAAATAATCTAATTGCGATTATTTTCAAAAATATTGCGATTTAATATGCAATTATTTTTTAAGCTCTTTGTCTTCTGTATTATTCAACAAAGACAAGCAATAAATCATTGTATAGTACGAACAATACAAGATTAGATAGATTAAACAAACTGTTCTTTCCTGGAGGCCAGGCCTGTATGTGATGATGAAATTAGGTGATGCATGAATTTATATGAATGACATCTTTTATTGAACTACTTCAGTCACAGTAGTATATTGAGCACTGACCAAGCCTGGTGTAAACATTCATATAAAAGTCAGAAACAAATCACACAAACTAAAGTGCAGATTGCAGAAATATAAAAACAAATACGTGGCTTCACCACACTTAGTAGTATTTACATTATTTAATTATTATTTACTGTTATAAACATATGTAAACATGTGGATTGCACTTTTTAAACACTCTTTGAACTTTACTAGACAGTTAAATAAGTAAGAATATTGTGTGTATATATATATATATATAAAAAACTATTTTTACAGTGCACACAGAGGAGCTGCCTCCAGCTCCTCCCTCTCCTCATGAAGCTGTGTGCTGCGTGCATGACAGCGTCAACGTTGCACTTGCTCAGAGAGGCTATCGTTACGTTAGTAGTAGCATGCTGCTGGTGTTCTTGCCGTGGGATTAACTGTACTAATAAAACCGTTGAAACTCCTGCTGTGAAACCTCACCGAACGTCATTTATCAGAGTCTGGTTGGTACCTCTCTCTGCGGCAGTCTCCTCCACTCCATATCTTTATAACGGAGCTGGCTAACTGGAGCTAACCGCTAATCGTTGCTAACAGAGCCTTCAGTTCTGCGTGCCTGTATCCATTAACTGCATGTATGGACTCGAGCCCGAATAAAACCCTTAATTTTATAAAAATGGCTGTAAAAGTTTTAAACTACAACTCAGAGTTGTTTGAATGACAGAAATCTGCTCAAGGTACGGCGTAGCGTTAGCGTGCTAAGTTGATGCTTTCTCTGCCGAGTGCAGACTGATTTGCTCTCCGAGTCACATGACCAAATCGCAGCCTTTGCAATTAGGAAATTGCGTTTTAACATATCACGATATTATTGCAAATGCGGTTAATCGTTCAGACCTACTAAAGGGTGAAAAATAAATGTAGATGTCCCATTAATTAGTACAACAGCTACAACAAGTAAAAGCAATCTGTATATAACTCGTCTGCACAATGAGAAAAGTCAGTTAATCAATTTTGATATATTTCATAAATTGTCGGCATAATGTTTACATTGTGAAAGGGGAGCTAATTATGCTGACATTTCTGAACAGTTTACTGCCTGACTTTCTAAATAAACAGATGAGAGGTGCAGAAATGTTGCTTAATTAAGAGATAGCTATTTAGTTTCAGTCAAGAGAAGAAGTAAGAGTTGTTAAGCAGTGAGTGCATGTTATTATGTTTGTGTAGTAGTCATTCTGGTTGACTTGTTATTCATTGTGATGCACAGTGGTGTTCTCCTGGTACACTGTCCTGCAAAGCTTTAATTGATTTTTGGTGTTTGCTACCTCTGCACGGTTGTAAATTAAACTGGATGAAATGTTTATTTATGGTAAAAGGTGGAGAGCTAATTCATTACTGGGCAAAAACAAAGAGTAAAATAAAATAAATGATTTTCAATTACACCTCACTTCATTGTAATTTCTCAAAGATGTACTTTGTGTACCATTTTCTTACATGCCAGAATAACGGTCATGCTCTTCATCGTAACAATTATTCTGCATTATTTCAAGGCTGTCTTGAGTTCACAAACCAGAGCCCTTTAGTTTATGCTGATTATTTGGAAACATAACTAATCAGCAAAAAAACAACGACAAAATAACATCAAGATCCACAGAAAGTTTCAACAAAACTGTATGGAAGAGTAGTCTGACTTCCACGGCTGCTGCAAACTGAATTGTGCTTGATAAGTTGCAGGCTCTCACAACCTGGACCTGTGATCTTTAGAGTGATACCCTCAAGTTCACAGCAACAAATACACTCAGTCACTCAGGGAGATCCTAAGTCTCTCTGTTGGCCAATTACTGCTTTTAAAAAGCCTAAGGCACCCAGGAAACTTTGACTCCTGGAAATAAAGACCAATCTGAGAGAGAAACATTGCAGCTATTAAAATCTTTATAATTCTGTAAATCACAAGTGATTTGTTTTGCCCCATGGCTTGTTCCGATACATCCTTGTTGCTATTGCAAGGGGCACGGGGTGACTGCAATTGAGAAGCGCAAGATTATTTTTACAACTAAGCTTCTTCTTTTTGAGTGCAGAAGGCAAAGATCTCCTCTGTGTCATAATTGCCTGAAGTTAGAGAGTAAAGGCTCTGGACCCCTGATGTTAGTGTGGGCCTTTCATCAGGGGGGTTGGAGTCAGAGATGCTTTAAAAGATCAGGCACTCTGGAGGATCAGACTTTGTTTTTATTTATGTAATAAAGGTGTTTTCAAAGAGAGGAAACTGATCCTCATTTATCTACTGTTGCATTAGATGTTTCCCTGACTGGTGCCGTAGTCGTTGGCATTTGCGGTTTTTGTTGATGATTAAGGCTCCTATTATTCAAAGCAGATTTACATTTTCTCAATTATTTCATTTTTGAACTTCAATATTACGTATGCCTTACTGATTAATTTTGAGGATGGATTCCGAAATTAGCCCGCTTATTCAAATAAAGTGGAAGCCAAAAGTGGTAGAGAGGATCATGCAATTATGTGTAAAATCACTCCAATTAAACACTGCCATGTTAACTTTTAGAGAGCACACACTCCACATAATATAATTACAAATTGGGATGAAAAATGGAAAAGAAAACACCAACATCATAGAATGAAGCATTTACAGTTGATGGATTCTCAAAAAGCTCTTCTATCCTCTGGTGTACAGGGTTAAGAATGGCACTCCTCTACTGCTGCAACACTCTCCCTCCCAACTGCATCACTCCCCATTCAGCAGCGCAAGGCCCTCTGGTACTAGACAAGGGCCCTGACTGAGGACGCTTTGATACTTCAGCCTCTGATCACCAGAGTATCCTTATAGCGGCGGGTTGATGGACGAATGGGTCATAGGAAGGATGTCCAAACCATAAATCAGACTACAGGGGTGACAGCACACAAAATAGGTGAATTGTCCTTGGGTTCGTGACGCTGGCGGCATCCCTTGTGTCCCACAGTCACACCACCCTTTTTATTATTTGGGAGCGAGTCAAACGGATGCCCCACCAGCCATTCTGCCCTCCCCCTTGTGTGTTTCCCCTAGTCTTCGAGCCTGGACCCTGCTATGAACTGTTTCCAGAGTCAGTTACTGGTGTAATTGAAAGTGCTTTGTCATCGCTTTCAGCCAAACACTGATGGATGTGAAGTTGAATGAGGTTTGGGTTTTAGTTATACGAGTGAGCCTGTGTGAGATTTATCACCAGAGGCTTAAGAGGCTACAAGGGACCATTAAAGCACCACCGCCGTCTACATCACAGTGGACTCTTCATTATTATTCATTAAAACAGAATGCCTTTAATATGTCTAGTTTTCCCCATGTGAAGAAAAAAACATTGTACATACATGTTTTGATGACAAAAAGAACTGTTCAGTTGCTCAGTTTTTACAGTCCGGTGCAATTAAATTTGGATTTTAAAAAGTGTAGGCAACACATAAAAAAGTAAGCTGGCCTAGGAATTCATAAGAAAAGAATAAATAGTTCAGCACTTTTCAAAGTTTCAGCAAAATCAAAAGCTCCAGAAGGCCTCTTTTATACCTTCATGTAGTTTGTATTAATATTCATCCTTTACAGCTTTGCACTTTTAAAACTGACTATAGTGAACTGAATAATACATATTCTCTTATTTAGGTTAAACATATAGCCTTAATGTGTGTATAACCTAAACCCACCAGTGGCTATATCTTTTCATAATTTGTGTAGTCTACCAAAACCTATTAAAACCATTTCATTTCAATTCTGAATCGACATCACATGCAAAGCGTGGGAGGTGTGCTAGTTCTCATTGTCTCCCACTTATTATAGGCTGCCCCCAGCTGCCTGGGCTGTGAGGGCCTGGATCCTGGCTCACATCCAGCTCGGCTCTGATCTGGGCCTCTTTGTGATTTGAGGAGTATAGAGCTTTGCTGGGCTGCTGTCCTAGAGCCATGTTGGAATGCAAGAGCAGTGGTTGAGGTGCAGAGGGAAGTGACCTCACTGTGTGATGCGAGCAAGAGTATGGGGCAAGAGTTACACACTGAGGTTGGTTGGATTATAAATAAAGTAGCGTGTGGTTTCTGTGCTGCAGCCGGGAAATAGGAAAAGGTGAATACCAGTGCTCACAGCGCAGTTGTAAATGGTGCCCTATCCTAACACTGGTTCAAGGCTGCCAAGATAGCATGGCCAAATAAAGTAGATTTAATAGAAAGATAGTTCCCAATTTCTGCATGTTTTTAAAGATTTTGCTGTTCTATTATGTAGTTATGGGTTTTCTAAACATCTTATTGTCAGATTAACGATTGGTATTACCAATATTTGCCATCTCATTAAATAATGTTCCTTATTTCAGAGTAGGTGAGTCACTAGCGAAGGGAGGTAGATGCTTGTGTTTTTTCTAATGTTTGTGTTCTTTTGTTTGTGCCTCTTTTTGTTAGATTTAGGAAAAATGATTAAATTTAAAAATAAAAATCAGCTCTTTTTAACATAGCTAACCAGCTTTTTCTGATGATTGAATTTGTGTATGTGCTGACATTGTACAAGAGAGCCATTGAGTGGACTGCCGACTGCGTGTTGAGGGATACTTGTGACTGACCTGTCTGAGGTCATCTTGTGGTGCAGATGAGGGCGCAGGAGAGAACAAAAGACCAAGACCCAGTCACGGGCACAGACACCTGGGAGGAGAGACAAAGGCAACTTCACTTTAACAGGAAACACAGTGTCCAAGTTAAACAGTGCATCAACAGTGCGTGAAACTTAATATGACTTGCAGGACATCCACCTGGAAGACAAAATGTGCATGGGACCACAGCGTTACTGCTCTTATAGTTGTTTTGGCACAAGTTCATCAGCACCAGCTAAAAGCAACAACATTTTTCAGTTGACTACGCTGCAGGCTGAACATTTTATTCCTAACAAACTAAATTGAACACTCCCACATCTTCAACGTAGGTGCCATTTTATATATTAATAATACTAAGTGTGGATAAACTCTCAAGAAGAAATCAATAGATATGCTGTTGCCTATGGGAAAATTAGCATGGTAAATGAACATTAACTCGCAGATGGCTGGGTATGGGGCATCACTGTGGCTCCTAACAAACAATTGATTAACTTGTAAATTCCCATTGCCCAGCTGTTATTCAGGCTGTTTCCATAAATAAAAGAGGGGGAGTAGAGAAAGGATCCAGATGCTTTAAGTGCTACAGAAAGGCAATCTGTCATTGTTCACAACTAACACTGATGGATGCTGCTTTAAATGGGGATTGGTTTTAGTTAAACATGACAAAGTGAGGGATGACACGCCATTGGTCACAAAGGTCTGAAGGTCCAGCAACGCCTCAGCAGTTGCTTTTTTCAGCCAGGACAACCTCTTGTTCTTTTAGGTTTGTTTGTTTTGCTTTGTGTTCATGTTGAAGTTGAGAAATGGGAAAATGAACAAAACGTCTACGCAGACCTAATCAAAATGGCAGCCAGTATGCGCATGACATACTTTCTTTCCACGCTCACACAATACTTATTTCTGAACATTTATAATACTGGAAAGCAGTATGATTCCACTGGGTTCATCATGGCTCAAATTTGAAATATGAGAAATCCTGTTCACATCTGACTTGATGCTTCAGTCAAAGTTGTTGAGTACAATGAGAGTACAGCTCATTACATTACTGTAAATATCCCAACGCATTTTAACCTGTAGATGTCTAGCAAAGTTACTATTGTGAATTACAGTGTGTACATAAAATAGGAAAAGCATTTAGAAATTTGCTGAATACTTAGCTATAAAAGTAGTGACCAATAAATGTATGTAATTAACCATATCAGACATCTAAGTTTAGCTATACAGCATGATATAAAAATGAAATGATGTGTTTTGGGCATATTGCTGTCAGTGGTCAGGAGCATGGGAAGAAAAATCCGGTCTCAACCAGACTTCAGTGTGATGTCAGATTGTGAATGGTCCAGTAAACCCTGCTTCTCTCTGACCCAAAAATAACTAAGGGCGATGTAAAATGCATATGGACCGCTCATCCAGCTGCAGAAGATCACCTACATGTTCTCAGTAAAGGATGACATCAGAGATCTGGAACAAAACAAGCCATTCTTTGGACTGGAGACTTGAGGCTGCTGGCCCCTGAAGTAAGCTAGTTTCCCAGATGCAAGGGGGGGAAATCTACCAGCACCACTGAGGGACAGTTTAAGTAAAGACTTCTGCAAAACTCATCACTCATTGTCAAATATGGTTGAGGTAAAAATCCACCCTAAAATATACACTCCTTTCATCTTCTATCATTGAACGTTTATTTTTCCACACATAAGACAGCTATCCCATAAGCTTGCAAAAAGCGGGGAAGGATTTCAAGATTTTAGGGTTCTTATTAAAACCAGTCAGCAAGATTCACCTCCCCACACACACTCGGAAGAAAGTTTCAAACCGTTAAAGATCTTACAAAATGTTTAAAAACGTAAAATCAAAAAAAAAAATCATCTTCCAAAGCAGTGCCTCAAAGAATAAGCCTTTCCCATAGCAAGCATAGCTTCCTTAGTACAAGTAAAACATATTGTCGCTGCTAATTGAAAACTACGCATCTCGAATTTTTCAAGTTAACGGCAGTATTAAGAGTTCCTTTATGGATTCAGAAAATTGTCAAATTCTTTAAGCTAAATACACAATTTTAAAAACCAATGGAATATAAGAAAAATGCATTGCTTAAAAATACATCGTTTTCACAATACAGTAATGATAAGCAAATTATTTAGATTTAACAAATCACATATTTTGGATAGTTTGAGTTATAGATGAAATGTTGGTATTTGGTGTGTTTCTCAATCAAGCATAAGCGTTTCATTCCAAACTTAACAAAACTTATCAGACAACATCAGTGTTTCCCATTCTACTTGGGCACCCCACCCTGGTAGATTGAGACACGCCCAGGTTGATAAAATCTGAATTATATTTTTTTCTCCAATCAACTCACACGTGCGTGACAGCACCTACGATTTACTTCAGGCTCAGAGGCTGGTAGTAACACGTTGCATGTAGTGTTGTGGCATCGCGTTCATTTGCTGAACCATAAAATGTATGACAAACCAACCAGATTCAATTGACAAAGCACATCATAAACTACACTTCATGTGTATCTGTATCATCTTCTAGTTCGTTTAGTTATAGATCTTTTAGTTATTTCTTTCCAAGTTATCTGTTAATGTTGTAGTCACTAGCTAAGTTTCCATCCACTTGTCAATCGAATTATCTGAAGTTCGGTAAAAAAAAACGCGAATAAAGCCGATGAAAGTGTGTTTGCGGCTTTAAAGCGAATAAAAACCTGTGCGTAATGATGTCACATGCTGTTTTGCGGTCAAATTGGTATATCAAATTGATTTGAGACATTTTATGGTGTTTCCATTCATTTTCAAACTGAATCGCACAACATCCAAGCAAACATTTGCGAACAAAGTTTTGCTAGACAAAACAGATTGCGCCGTCTCTACCTACATAGGAGTAATTGCAGAAGTTGTAATAGTGCTAATGTGGCAGCTGATAGCGACATATCAAGCTATAATAAGAAAACAATGACGCTACCAACACATTGCTATGATGCAGATGCATATGCACGTAAATGCCCAACGACAATGGAGGCGGCCTGTGGTGTGGGTACGAGAGCTCTCCAAACAGTTCTGGAAGATTGTGGTTTAGAGACACTTCACGGAAACCCTTTGGTAGAAGCATTTTCGGATTTGACCGGTTGTGTAATTCCATTGGCCCGTCCCTTGACCCAGATAAGCCATGGCCCTCCGGTTCCAACCGAGAAGCGTATCGCCATTGCTCTCTACAAACTGGCTACATGCGCAGAGGACAGAGTGGTAGGCGAAACGTTTGGGTCAGCAAGACCACTGTGTGTTTACGCCGTGTGCAATACCATACGAACGAGGATGATATGAAGGTATATACCTACTTGGAGTGGATAAGGCGCATGAGATCTCGCTGCATAACTATAGAGCGCACCTTGTGCCACAGGGGTATGGCAAAATAGATGGGACTCACGACCCCTGCTAAAGGCTGCAGGGATTTTGTCAATAGAAAGAACTGGCTATCAATCATATTACTACAGGCTGTAGTAGATGATTGTTGCATAAGGGACATTTGCGTCGGCACTTCCGGCAGTGCGCATTGGTACAGGTGCGTCTGCTTAACCATAAAATGACCTAAAATTTAATAGCAATTCATTATTTATTCGGCAAATAACGTTTCCATCAGCGTTTATCACATAAGCCGTATATCGATCAACAGAAAATCCGATGAGACCGAAAGTATAAACTTTGAGTCAATATTCATGAAATTCAATCAAAATTTACTGTTTCCATAAGGCATTTTTTATTCACGATCACTTAATTTGCATAAAAACATATAGATGGAAACTAGGGCTGTCAATCGATTAAAAAATGTAATCGAATTAATTACATACTCTGTGATTAATTAATCTAAATGAATCGCATACATAATTAACGGTGCCTGAACCGATACTTTTTAATAAAGTAAAAAAAAAAAAGACTAAACAACAGTTGGCAACATTAAAGAACTTGTTTATTGCTAAGGCTATATGGTCAAAATTAAATGATTTAATAATAATGTAATAACTATAAAAATAACTTATTTCACTAGTAAATTGCTGTTGAACGACAAAAACAACCACCAGATGGGAAAAGGACATTTAACAATAACTTCGAATGCACCATGAGGGTGTACATTACCAGTTGCATTGAACGCACCGTCTGTGTTTTTCCGAAGTCGGCAGCTGCAGATTGTTGCACCCCAGTGTTGAATCCTCTACAGTGAAATACAGACAAACTTTACACCGTTTAGCGTTAGCTGTCAGCATTTTAACCGTTTTTAATCCAGCTACTAGCTAGCGGTAGGCTAACGTTAGCTGCTGTTGAGTATAGTGTTAACTAGCTAGCGGTAGGCTAACGTTAGCTGCTGTTGAGTATAGTGTTAACTAGCGTCACGTGCAGCGGTTTTTGTGTTGCCTGTAACGTCTATTTCAGAGCATCAGAGAGAAGTGCAGACATATCAGTGGCACCAGATTTCGGTACCCAACCCTATTCAGGAAGAAGATTTGTATAAGTAAATGTTCCAATGAATGACCCAGGCAGCACATTCTCGTCTCCCTCCTTCATTTTACAGTCCAATGGTGGCCAGAACGGCTCCGGGTCAAACGTCAATATGGAATGGATTAATCTACGTTATTTTTAACGCGTTATTTTTTCTCAGATTAATTTTTTCTCAGACAAAGACAGCCCTAATGGAAACATAACTACTGTTTTCAATAGTTAATAAACCTTTGTTTGGCAAGTTTATTACTGAACCCAGCCATTACATGCCACCCACCACCACAAGTAAATGATCATATACATACTTGAACGCAGTTACAGAACTTAACCGGCATACTCTGTCCAGCACAACACATCAGGTTCAGGAAACCCAGATCAAACTTTCAAACTAGGCAGTGCTGATCAAATACGAATCAAGATTCCGTTACCGTGTTGTTCTGTTTAGTTGTAATTGTTTTTGCTGCTTCAAAACGAACCAAGTACCATCCCAACTTGAATGTGTTGCTCAGCACTACGCCATTTTGTTGCTCTGAATGGTTGTAAGTCTATTCAATGCATGCAGAGGCAGTTTGGTCTGTACCGTTGATAACGCCCCTTAAGTTCCATAAGTTCCAGACTAATACGCATTTGAGAATAAGTCTGGCTATGCCATCTCCTGTTCAGTTGTTGACAATTTGGCCTGAATCATGTTGACAACTAACCGAGCAAAGCTGACTACTGTTGTGATGTTTATAACTTTTTTGATTCCATGAGTAAAGATGTACACTTAATACATTTAAAAATGTCTGAGCCACTGGAAGTTAATTATTTTTGTCTGCGTATTTCTCATTCAAAAGCATTATGCTGAAATGCAGAAAAGAAAAAAAAAATCAAATCACCTATTTGTTGTCAGTTGCCTAGCAACAGTGAACTCAATGTCCCATATTGGAAAAACTAACTCACAAATTTCATAGCTACATATCTGAAAATGTCATAATGCAATCAGATTCAATAATTTATTTTACAAGCCAACAGGAACACATGCAGTGTTAACCTCGAGATGGGAAGTTGGGATGGGAAGCAATATTTCATACATCATGTAATGAATGAGGCTGTTGTTTAGACCCTCAGTTAGGAACTACATTGATAACAAAATGAGATTCAATCACATGACATTAACTGAGTGATCAGGTTTACACATCTCATTATGCAATGGGGAGAAAAAAGTTTTTCCATTTTGGAAATGTTTGAGGCAAACTGCTCAATAAGTCACAATTAGCGAGTGATGCATTAGGAATCATTTACTGTACATGTGGAACAGCACAAGCAATGCTGCCTATCAAGCACAGAGTTGAAACCTGATGTTCACAAGCTGGACACACATTTTAAGTAACTCATTGTGTGTTTGAGGTTTGGTTTTCACCAGCAACAATTTATAGAAGATATTTAGACTTTTTTAGCCCAACTTGACTGTGAATGACTGGTAGGCATTTTAAATAGTGTTGGTGTAGTTTTAATTAATTAATTAATTAATTAATTAATGCTACATGGCCAGAGAAAACTGAAGAAGGGGCTATGGTATCCCCTTTCACGCACAAGGTAGAAAACCTACAGCTATCAGAATGCATTGTGCCGCGCCAATGAACGCTATCGCTGGTAGGTGATGTATACGAGAACATAACGGAATCAATATGGCAGCCGGATGGTACAAACAATCTCATCTTACAGTTTAACGGTAAGCTAAAATGCGTTTCCCAAAACATTTAGACGCGAAATAGGCAATACTGTAACAGAATCTTGGTTTCTATATATTTGATCAGCGCTGCCGCTTTTTTCAGCCACCGGACTGCGATACAGGAAACTGCATAGTGCCCACTTCCTGCTCACAAACGCCAAACATTGCAGTAAAATGTTTCTGAAAGCATTTTAAGGGCAAGAAGTACGCAATACAGTAACAATCTTGGTTTATGTATGTTGTTTATACATGTCTCAGTGCTGCTTAGTTTTACAGTTTAACCAGAGTTCAGTCAGAGAGAGAGAGAGAGAGAGAGAGAGAGAGAGAGCGAGAGAGAGAGCGAGAGAGAGCGCTCGCTAGACGAAGGCTCACTGAGTGTCCAAGATGGAAAAAGTTCCTGTCTGATTATGATGGAATTTACTGATTTATGAATATCCATACGAAATTACATGGCAATCTCACCAGTAGTTGAGATATCTGCTCTGGACCACATCATGATTTCTCATCTAATGACAATTTTACAGGCCATTTTGTAATGTTGTCTACTGTGTTTCATATAATGTCTACTGCACTTGTCATTTTCATTGCATTTGTTTGATATCTTCTTAGGGAAGACAAAGAATTTAATGATCTACTAAATATCCCAGTCTCCATTTATGTTCACCTTAATGTATTGTGTATTTATCTAAACATTCAATGTCACATTTTATAAAATATATCTAAAATATGACTGAGGCAACACAAAAATACATATCTCCTTATTGAGAGAACCTGTCACAGACTGGGCATTTTAATTGTTGAGAACCAGTAGAATCCCAGTCACCAGTGAGACCGAATGTCAGATCAGCATGCTTTTTGTGATGTTGCTTTTAGTTCTCTAATGTGAGTCCATGCGGCCAGACTGCTCACAGACTTGGCCGCTGGCTGAAGCCAATTGTCTGAGTTAGGCAGAAGAACACAAGACTCCCCACTTGGAAAAAGGAGGAGAAAACAGTGGAGGAGTTTTAGCAGTCATCCCTCAGACAGGAAGACTCTAGAGGAAACACCAGAAAGCCATTAACTAACCACAGTATTATGGTGATCTATTTGCTGGAATGGGCTACAGACAGCTAATGAACAAGCCTTACCCCCCCACCCCCACTCTCTCAAGCCATCACACACGTATCGCACATACACACACTGAGAAGCAAAGCTGAAAGAGCTCTTGCTTGTACAAAACAGCGTGACAGATCAATTCCTAAATCAAGGGAAAAGGTTATTCTCGGTCTCACTGGGATTCCACTTACTATCCCCCAATATCTTAGACACTCCCATACCCATTTAAACCAAACAAGTCCGACCCCCTCCCAAACAACGCACCCACATCTCCTAATTAAGAGTGAGGCGGTGGGGCTTTTTGTGTCTGTGGTTATGCTTGCAATGTTAGTGTCTGGAGTGTGAAAACAGATCTGATGGACTGCTGCCCTCAGCTCTCCCTGATCAGGCTCCAGCAGGTATCCCCCATGATTGACAGCTCACAGGTCAGCCGCCCATCTCTCAGTCTGTTAGAAGGTGGGTGGTAAAGAGATTTGGAATGCCTGGGACCCTGATTGCTTTATTGCTCGCCTGTCAGAACCATTGTACAGCTCTGTATTATTAGGGCTTGCCATCTCTCACCGTCTGGAAGGTGTCGCGTCTCAGCTCTGCATAAAAAGAAATCACCACTCCATTCAAAATCCTCTCTTTTTGGCTGAAAGGAAGAAAGCACAGATTTTTCCACAGAACCTCCTGTATTAGTTTGTCAGATAATGCAACACAAGTGTCTCCAGGGAATGGTTTGGATGGCACTGCTTTACACTCTAATGCAGAAGATTTTAGATTCCATTTGGCAATAATTTATCACAGTGATACCAACAATAGTCTATGGCATTATACAGGCATTACTCTGTTCCTGATTATGTATCTAATCATGTTGATTTTCTTACTACTGTGGTGTCCACACCCCTGAAACAGCACACCTCTTTATTTTGCTTTTCTGATGTTTTATTTTATGAGCCAAAAAATGTTTTTTTCTTAAAAACCTGTGATTTACAGTACAATCAGATATACAATGCACATATTCTAAATGATGTTGATTTAAACAACACACTTTTGTGTATTTTAAAAAGACATACAACACTGATATTTAAAGTAGCATTTTCTTGATGTGGTTAGCATTGTGAGCTGATGGTGTCCACTAGAGCTGAAACCTAGAAAATAGTTGATAGACAGAAAATGTATCGCCAACTGTTTTGATAATTGATTAATAGTTCAAGCTGATGTTCAAGTATAAAAAAAGCCAAACCATATTTGTTTATTTAATTGGAATATTACCAGGACTCAATCAAAGGCTCAATCAAAACAAGAAACCTACATTTGTAAAATTGGGCTTTAGAAAATGGTGACAGGTTTTGACATTTTGTAGATCAAAGATTGATCAAGAAAATAATTACTAGCTGCAGCCCAGGAAACACAAATTTATTTTGCACATTTGATATGGTACCGTGTTGCCCTAATATTGTTTTAGCATTATTAGCTATATTGTCTGTACTGTCTGAACAGCTGCAATGGTTTTAAATTCAACACATTTTTTACCAATAAAAATGCTGCAGACCATGTTCAAACAGTGATGCCATTGTATTGTCAATTGCTGAGGAAAGGAGTCTTAAGTACAAGAAATCAGTCAGATTATTATCTGACTGATTGCAATCTAATTATATTCATTTACTTTTACCCCTTTACCTTCCTCAGCCAAATGTTTCTAATTGACTAACCAATCAGAATAACCAAGTACAGTATAGTCTAAAACCCCCCATATTGTCTTGACATGAAAGCGTAATATAGGGAAAAGAAATGTTTGGAATATCAAGTGAGGTTGTGAAAAGTATGTGCTTCTCTAATTTTTCATTCTCACTGGAACAACGAGCCTCCTCCACAGATACGATGGTCCAGTAAACAATGTCTCTACACAAATTCCTAGCTGAGTTTTTTCTTGTTATTCCCCAAACCGAAATGACAGACTGGCAGGTTGTTGAAAGTCATTGGAGCAGTGGCTCCTGGTCCCCTGGAGAACTAGGTGATGGCCGGGCCACATCCCCAAGTGTTCGTGCTGCTCCAGGCCATAGCAGAGACAAGCCCACTGGGTTGCCACGTCCCTGTCTCCATGGAGATGAGGCGAGAGGCTGGCTACAGCTCAGGCTCACAACTTTATGGTCAGCGACTCAGCGTCTCTGAGGAGACTTCCCTGTCTAACAGCAGTTACACACAAGTTGTGATAACCCCCCCAACAACCATTCACCCTCACCCCTTTTTGTTGTCTTCTCTATAGCAAGCGCAAGCACAACGCAGGACGCCGCCCAACAGTCCAACCCTCCTTGCCCTGGCAGTGCTACCCTTGTGAGGCCTGCTGGGAACAGTGGTGAGATGTTAGATTAGTCCTTCAAGTCTGGGCAGGACCTAAGGGGGGGAGGGGGGGGGGGGGGGGATGCAACGCAAAGGGGCTGCCCACTCCGTCTATGGCTCATGCTCCATTATGGTTTCATCTGAGGGTGTGAAAGTTTCATTCCCAAACGCTGTCTCCTTTAAGATCCTTAAAGATCACAATTGGCTGCTGAAGAAAACTGGCTTGACTGGCTCAGTTCAGCGTCCCTGTTGATCTGTGTTATCATGTCTCATTAGGCCGATCTTGTCTGACAGATAGCTGAATATTGATGCATACTTTCAAATGTATACATCATTGACAAGCAGCTTTCATGTTAGTGATCATATTGATTGTTTTAAAGCGTTATTGTACCTCATTGTGTATGTGTGTCTTAATCTGAGAAATAAATGATAACCTCTTCATCACTCTACCCCCTGAGTGTTCTTACTGGAAGCCATATTGATTTTGTTAGTCTGAGAGTCCTTGCATTGCCTGGCCTTTACCTCAGGGACAAATCTAATTGTTTATCTCTGGACAGACTTCTGCCTTTCCTCCCTTCTGTCTCATTATGTGCCAAGATTTGTCAAGTCAAGTCTCTCCACACTCTCAAATCTCGCTTTACAACATGTCGTTCGGCAGAACACTACAGATGGCTTACTTATCAACAGACCCTCCCACATGGAATGTTACAAACATGACAGCACAACACACTTGCAAAAATATACACAAACTGACATACAATGTAATCGCACTCTGGAGACAATTACACACTGACACACAAAAGATGAGTCACTTTTTTTTTTTAAGAAACAGATTTTTCATATCTTTGTGAATGCTTTCTTGAAAACAATCATAAGGAACTATTGATTGTTTGAGCTCTACAGTACACTGCACAACAATAGTATTACAACAGCTAACATTTTTTATTTATTAAAGACAATGCTGTTATTTGTTCTTATTTCTATTCAAATCGTATCACAGACGGCTTATAGCAGAATAAAATGAATGAAAATCCTCACTACATCAGACGGAACTGGTAGGTTAACCCATTGAGTCAAGTCAATGGACATGTTATTCACAATATTACACTAGTTTGATATTGCAAACACTGTACAAGTAATACATAGTTGATACAGTGCATGTCAAACTAACTCAACTGAAATCATACATGAATGAATGATCAAGGCTAATTTTTGGTAGTATAGTTTGTATAAATATATATATGATCAACATTTCCAAATAGTACATCAAAGTTGGGCATGGTTTGGACTACAACCTAAAACATGTAATTTATTTATTGATGTAGGTCAAAGTCCAACAATCATTCAATAATTTTAAGGTTCTAACCCGTCCAGGTGGTCTTACACCACTCTCCGAATCAGCCGGTTATTAAGCTGCTTAAGAACTATAAAGCTATAGGATACTGCGATTCAAATCAGATAAGGGTTAGTATTTAAGTATCTTATCTTCTTGCTAAGTAGCCTACAGTACAGTAAAACAACTCATTCCATGGCCAGACAATAACACATTATATGTCTGCATATTTAATAAACTTGACTAACTCAATATTACGACAAAATGTTGCTTTGCGATTTTAGCTACCACTTTCTCGCTTATCATCTTTGCCTTCTTACCAGCTCTCCAAACTCTTTCAGGCCATTGGAAGCCCTTGGTCAGGTTTTATCAGCGAGTTAACTCCAACGAAGTAGGCCAGATCGATAAGCACATTCTCAGAAAGAAGCAGGAGCAGAGAGAGTTAGAGGCATGGGGGAGAGAGGCGTTAGAGGCAGGGAGCAATCAGAGAGCTATGGATGTGTGTGCCTTTAGGAGTGGATCGATGCACTGACCGGAGCCATGCTTTGTTCTCGCACAGTGCTCAGATGTTAGACGTGCTTAACATGATTGCTTAAAAGGTTTATGTTTGCCTACTTGTGTTTTTGTTTGTCATTTTGCTCTACTTATATATCCTGCTGTCCCTTTTGTCAAGTTAGATAGGCGGTTAGGTGGGCTCTCTTTGGTCTCATTGTTTCTTACATAGGGATTTCTTCTTTTAAATCAGCAGGGGTTTCAACTTGCATCTTACGCTTCCAAATTCCGGCATATTTCTGGGTATGAATAATGGACAAGTCCATAAATAAGGACAACAAAGCTAAAAGAAAAAAAACATTTTATACTCTTTCTAAAAATGATTATTAACAATAACCTAAAACATGCATTTCAACCCATTAACATTTTGTTATTAAGCATTAAGAGAGACTTTGGTGCCCTTCGTTCTTCAACTATGTGGACTGTTTGGTTTTGACAAATTGATCTTTGACATCCCTTGTCATATCTCTAGTTCCAAGGAATTTTTCATCATTACAAAGGTGCATTTTTTATCCTTACTCCAAATGGCCACCCAAAACGAGTTAAGCACTTTGCCTCGCTAAATAGTCTGCCAAGAATTACTTCTAACAAGAACTTGGGTGTGCCTGCTTCTTCACAGAAAGGTGTTGACCGCAAAGGACAAGTTGGTGTCAATAGATCTGCTCTCGGCGCCTATGGGACGTTGAGATGCATGAGCTCTTTTCCAAGGCTTAATAAGATAGCACAGATGCGCCCTTGTCTGAGCACTGCCCTGTCTCATTGTACTTTGGCCTCCTAACCCTGCCACTGCAAAGACTTCCATAGCATTGGCTGCATGAGAGGGTCTCATTAGGACAGACAAACGAAAACCGGGGTCAAGGTATATAAAAGGTAGCCACAGCTAAGGAGCATGCCTCTAAGATGAGTTGGGAGCTCCACCACGTCCTAGGGCCACCCATGCAGACCTCTGGCCCTCCCCATCATGACCTCCAATATCTACCATTATTTGATGAAGCAGAGCTTGATAATTATTTTGCATGGTTGAAGGAGGGGGCACAGTGTGAAAGGAGTGTCTCACTCTGAGGGAAAGGATAGTAGGGGATGACAGGAAAAAAGAAGAAAAAAAAAACTAAAAAAAAAAAAAAAAGATCAAAAGCAGGCCTTTCGCTTTTCATGCCTCAGAGGCTCCAAAGAGGATAAGGAACAATTGGGCCCTGGGTATCCTGTCCTCTCTGGCAATTAGACTCAGCTGATGAAGTGAAAGGGATGAATGGCAGGGTTCAAGGCCTTCTCTAGGATTCACACAACAGGGTGTGTTTTACCTTCTTCTCCTTTATCTTCATCAGCCTTTAGAGTGGTAGAAATGCAGCTGAAATATTTCCAGATGAAGACAATGTGATTAAAAGTGCCAACTCTTAAGCATGGGGGCTGAGGAGTGAGAGGAGCATAAGGGGCACAGATAGACTTGCATGCAATTACATTCGCACGCACACATTCTCAAGAGAGATAGTCCTACGTGCTTACAAGACATTTTTATTTAAACCACTTTAGAACACTATAAGTTTGAATAATATATTTATCAGTACCATCATATATTAGATGTTGCACTGCAGGTAGTGTATAGTGTTCAATAGGACGAAGCAGATGCACCCGACATACAGTATGGTCAATTGTTCATGCAGGCAGTGCTCAATGTGTTAAGAAACATACCTGATTGGTCCGTCTTTTTAACAACTAAACAAACAATTCTCAATGCAATTTACACCTATTTAGTTTAGACAAAGAGCATGCTCACCAATAGGACATTACAACATAGGACCATTTAAATAATGAAATAAAACATTGTCAAAATTCACACTGCGCTTACAAATCATTTCAAACTTTCTATTTCTATGTACGATGTGTGGTATTGTGTCGTTTTCATATATAATACCACTGCTATGGGTTGTTACTGTAAAAACTAATGCCAACATTACTAGTACTGAGACAAAAAATCATTCAAATCATTCAGACTAAGAGGAAACTACAAATTTGGAAAGTGATTCTGCAAAAATAAAAAGTCAAGCAGCTTGACTATCAACATAGTTTAAAATGTTTGTAAGCATCGATTATGCAACACTTAGCACCAAGCAGGTTCTCCAGAAATCTGATGCCTTTTATATTTCCACTTTGTAAAATAGTGGAGCTGGATCACCCTTTCAAAATGCATGTAGTCCATACCAATATCTTGACAGTTGTACAGAAATTATTTATTAAACTGCAGCATTAACAGGTTAAATGAAACTTGAAGTCAAGTTGTCTGATGCACGGGAGAAAGTTTTAACACGACACATGAAAGTCAGCTAAATCTTCAGAGCTAAATAAGTGAACTGAAAGTAAATAAATACTGGGCATCGTTTATTAAGATGGAGGATGGGCATGGAGGATGCTACAAGCAGTCATGCCACACCCCAACTGATATTAAAAACATCACACTTATTTCAAGTGCCATATTTTCCACACCAACTGCACCCACCCTGGTACTGCAACTCCAAATTGATGTAAATTTAAAGAGTTTCACTTTTACAGTGAATTGCTGCAGCAGTGTAGATTTAAACCGCTCCAATATGAAATGCTTAAACCTGCAAAACACTTGCTGCCATTAAGTTATCGTACATTTCACAGAAAATTTCGTACAGTGCCCATGCCAGTAATGGGCCGCAAGGCTTTAACGATACTGCCACACTGCACTAAAACCTTAAGGTGATTAGTGATATTCTTAAAACCTAGCCCACTGATAATGTGTTTAAAGAAGCGATACGGCTTTTCCAAGCTTTGAGTTCAAAGTCTGAGAAGCATGGGGTCAGAATGCCAATGGGCTAAACAAAGAGTAGCCAAAATGGGCTTTGGGGGATTTTAAACTTAGGCCCCTGAACCCCTTTGATCAAAACAGAGCTACGGCCATAGAAATACTAAGTATCAAGTGCCTGGGACTGTGTCGCTGCCAAAGAATGGTCAGTTTGCCATGTAGGATGAGGAAAAAAAATAAAAATAGTATAGCAGGAAGTTAAGAAGTATGAAAAAAAAAACATTATAATACTCAGGGTTCCAACCAATCACCAACATCCAGGACAATTAAAGGTAGTTTTTTCAAAACTGATTCTACTGATTGTACCAGATGGCATCCAGCACTGATGGATGCCAAAAATAGCCTCAACATTCACAACAACAACAAAAAAAAAAATATACGTTGACATTTCTATATAAAGTTGTACTGTATGAGCAGAAAAGCCTCTTCTAAAACAAGAAAAACATAAAAGTATGTGACTGTAACCTATACTTATTTAGATGTTTCAATTTCCAATAAATTTCAGCTAAATGTTTGGATAAACCCTTTTAAAAATCAATTGTAAACTAATAATTTCATTTAAGACTAAATTAGGTGTTTTTTTTCTTCACCATCTGTTTTAAAAAGGATGTTATGTATCATCTCTGGGAATACATTCAACTGGCCAATTAGTTCTACTTTGACTCGAGTGTCCTGTTTTAGTCAGTATGCTTGATGAAACAAAGAAAAAAAATGATTCAAACTTGAACAGATTTTCCCATCTTGAGCAATTAAGTAGACATGTTTGTCTTATTTCAATAATAAATCCATTAAGTCAGAGAGAATCCAACGGTGTTCAAAATTATTACCAAATTGACAATAAGGCTAACAATATAACCTGACCAAATGTACAGTGCAATTAATATTTTTTCTTAATGTCAAGATAGCTGAAATCATTCAATGAAAATGGGAAAATAATCTAAAGTCATAATCAATCAAAAAACTAAATTATGCAGGTTTATTATCATCCTGTCAGTTATAGTGTAACACCTCTAGGAGCTATCAACAACTGATTAGTGCTGAAGACAGCCATAATGACAAATAGACACATGTGATGCTGAAGACGATTAAATTGAGAGAATATCAATTAGACTATGTGAAGTCGTTGAATACTTCCTCATGGCACTGGTGGTTAGCTAATATTTAAAAACAGTTATCATTATGTTTCCAGCCCACATTAAAAAAAAAGGTATTCAAAGGGTGCAGGGCAAGTCATACAGTGCGACTGGTGTATCACAACACCACACACACACACACACACACACACACACACACACACACACACACACACACACACACACACACACACACACACACACACACACACACACACACACACACACACACACACACACACACACACACGTTTAGTTGTATTTGCACACAGTCCAACTTAAGGATATAAAAGTGCAGTGTATAGCACAACTGGATGTTTGGGAAAGCAGAGTAACGTGCATAGGTACAATTCCAAGAGTGTGTCATTCTTTTGTTAAAAATAATACCATCACAGTGTAGAAAGAACTTAATCTATGCCTTCCTATATATTAAGATTAGTGTGGTTTCAGGCATGTTACTATTTGATATGTACCTTCATGCCACACCACTATTAGATCAAGTCTCACAGCTGTGGTTTGTGTTCATTTGAACACTTACCTTTAATGGCTTCTCTAGCTGTTCAGGTTTACTGCCTCTTTGACTATAAAGCCATCAAGCATCTTCAGCTGGAGAAATACACAACTTATCAAAAGACGTTTCATGGGGCCAAAATGCAATATGATACAATACTGGCTGTGGCCCAATAGGAGGGAAGCAAATAGGGATGTGACTAATGATTATTTTCAATAACTTAATCAATTGGTCTATAAAACAGCAGAAAATATAGTGAAAATTGTCGATCACAACTTCTTAGAATCCAAGACTGTGTCATAAAATGTCTTGTTTGGTCTGACCAGAAGTCCAAAACCCAAAGAGATTGATAAAGTAAAGACAAGCAAAAGCAGCAATTCAGCATATTTGAGAAGGTGAAATCATCAAATCTTTGCCATTTTTGCTTAAAAATGGACTTAAAAGGTTAATCTATTATCAAAATAGTTACTGATTCATTTCATATCGACTATTTGACTAATCATTGCAGCTATAGAGAAAAAAAAAACACTTTTATTCAATATTAATATGCATAACACTGAAATATAACATAAGCAAGTGTGCCGATAAGTATTTAAATTGACTATTTTTACGTATGGAGAACATCTTCCTTAAAATCCATGATCAACTAAAACTAATTCCTTTATTTAGTCTATTAGCACTGATGGATCCCTCCTGATGAAACAAAGGGATGGGATGCACAAAATATAATGGGCATCTTGTTTTAATTGTTCAAATTTTCGCTCTCTTTTTAAAAAGGTGACAGGGCCATTACTCCAAAGTCACCACTTATCAGCAGTATCACTGAGGATTAATGGTTTCGCTTGTGCCAGTAAGAAATGTTTAAGTTGTCCCGATTATCAGTGCAAGAAAAAGAATAATGGTTGTTTGTCATTGTGTTAAGCAGTGAGAGAGACAAATCTAACAAAACACTCAGTTACGAACGTGATTAACCCTGTCTAGGGAGACTGAATGGGATGTGTGCTGGACTGTGCACAGCAGTCAAGCCACTGTCTCAAATGAATGCTTGCCTTCAGAAGAGCTGTATTAAATGGATTCATAGTTGAATAATCTATCAGACAAAGACAAAACTATGCTAAATGAAGGTAGTAAATGGTAAAAAAATAAATAAATAAAAAGAACTGTGTATCTGCACTCACAAAATGGGAAATCTAGCATTAGACATAGTTTCTATCCCTTCAAACTTCAATGTAATTTTCTCTGTATGTACCATTAGTTTGGTGCAAATTCAGACTGCGACTGGGTAAAATGACAGTGACCTACAGGGCAGGAGATAAAAAAAAAGGTTTCTTCTTTACATACTACATAGGAACACATGATCTAAAGCTTGAAAAAAAAAAAAAAACAGGGATGGAAAATCAAGGATTTAAAGTCAATCAATAACAAGTATACAGTGAAAGAAGAACCAACCAAAAAGAGAAAACAAATTGGATCTATATATTACACTAGAATGGCTAAACATTTACTAAATATGACAATAAATGAAAGACAAATATAGGAACATGACCATGGCAAAATAAAAATAGATTTTAAATTTAAATTGAGACTTATAGTTTGTTTGCAACAACAATAATTACCACCACCAATAGCTGCCAACCTACCCATTTAACCCATTTGTCTTGTGAGGGATTTGTTTTCTAGCGGTACAGTCCCTGAAGCTTTTGTACTGGTTGTGCAAACTTGTTCCTGCTCCAGTAATCTCCTACATTATTTTCCTTGTCTGTCACCTTTATAGTATCTATTAGCCACTCTCTACTATCTGTTTGTGGAGCATTTTCTTTTCCTTTTCCCCATGAATGTTTTATATATTGGAGGGAGAATGATTGTTCTTTGCAATGAGGCCAGCGCATGGCCTCAGTAAGACAAATTGCTCCAGAACGTCTAAATGGCAGTCAATGATAACTCATTGTAAGGAGAGTAAGTGACTTCCAATGGAGTGGATAGGGGACAGAGAATAATGGCAGAGCACAGGTGAAAAATAGATGTTTGGCTCGGTGTAATTACTCCATTAGGGGGCTCTCTGTTAATCTACCAAACCACAGCAAGTGTTTTTACAACGATGAGGAGGTGACGGGCGAAAATGACTGCAACTGGACAGAGAGGAGCCCCGCTACCTCCCCAATCACAACACACACTATGAAGTGTTTACTAATGGACAAATGTACTCTCAGTCTGCGCTTTCTGCAGCATCCCACGAGCTACTCCAGTTACAAGTAAGTGTGGTGATAGATGTATTGAAGAAGTTCATCACTGAGCTGACATTTTAATTACCTGCAATATGGTCCCATGCGTTCAGAGTGCTTTAACCTCCTCCGTCTCAATTGTGTACCGGGAGATGGATCAGCTGTGGGCCTGTTGAACATGAAAATCTGGGTTAGAGCAAAAAACAAAAAAAAGGGACAAAGGAAAACCCACCCGCTGGAAATCAACACCCCCATTCTGCTGATTTTCAGACAAACATAATGAGAACACTTTTTTGACCATTTGGTGTCTGCTGCTTTCGCCTGTGGCAATCTAGACAAAAGAAGTCGGGGGAAAAAACAAAAAGGGCCCAATATGGTCTTAAGAGTTTATTCTGACCACACAATCTGTTTTCTTAAGTCAACTTTTTAAAACACTGCTAAGAGCAGTGCCCACAGCTTTATCACTGAAGCTCAGATTGACCTTGTATTCACCTTTATACCATTTCCCATCTGTTTAGGTTCCACCCAGAATCCATCCCAGTTGGCTGTAGGCCCACTTTGCATTGGGCTTTCTCAGTGGAAAAGCAAAAGACTCTCCGTTTGGCCTATTTCAGAGAAATTTCAGCCTGCATCTCAGAATTTCTCTCAACATCCGACAAGCCTACTTGGACTTTTTAGGCAGTTTCCCCATGTGCAACATAAAGAAAAGAGATTTACCCTTCTTTGACTGCAGCTTTTCACTTGACTTGAATCAGTAGGCTATTCTTAGTGCCCAGCATAGTGTCGAGTTAACAAGTTTGTTAGAATGATGTGGTCAATTCTGCACTTAGGCGTTTAAAAAGGTAAGCCGTGACCACCGTATAGTGATGCTGATAAAAACACCCAGCGATAAACGAGTGATTGAACTTAGCAGACAGTTAGTCCATTCTTGTTTTTTTAAATGGATCCTACATTTTAATTTAACTTGCATTAGAGTTACAGGTGAATTAAGACTACGCTATATATACACATTTTCCCACATCCTTGGTTTTAGCTCTGCTGATACAAATCCTCACAGCAGCTCATTAGAGGGAAGAACTGACCTTCAACTAGCTTAAAAAAAACGTGGAAAGCTATCAGCAGGCAGGTGTACATGGCTCAAAACATACAACGGCACCAATAGGGGAAAATACAAGGCGTCCAGCTGGACAGTTTTCACTGCCCCAAAAGCTAGGCTACAGGTTGCGGTAAGGGGACTTCAAATGCTAAGGACAGTGAGAGGTGCCATTATCACTCAGCGCTGAAAACGAGCACGGTGACCCGATTAAAGCGAGAATTTCTGGGTCAGGGTCTTGTTTTTCAATGCTTAATTTGTCTATCGATAGTGACACGGTGGCTTGCACCTACCTGTAATATTATCTTTCTAAAAGTCGTGGTTCACACAGGGCCCTTGTCATTGTAACCCAACACGGAGTGAGGGAGCGGATTGGCCTGCAGCGTGTTGCAGGGAGGAAACGCCGGCCGGCTGGCTGTGCTGGTGGAAGTTGCGGGCTGCGGCGCCGCTCAGTGGACGCTCCGCTTTCAGGAGCTCCTTCTTCTTCTTCTGTAGCTTTCATTCACGGCAGCCTTCTGGGCATGCAAGTAATACACAACCTCTTTTTCAAGTTGTCAAACCCTAAACTTTTTTAGAATATATCTAGTATTTTTATTGTTTTTATTGTTGTTTTTTTGTAGTTAGATTGTAAGAGCGCACACAATGAAAATAAAAATGTGTAGGTCATGTTATTATTATCGAAAAACGTATTTATAATGTCACTGTGCAGTAGGCCTACTCGACACATTTTTTGTATCCACACTGCTTTAGGTGATTATCATTTAGATAGATAGATAGATAGATAGATAGATAGATAGATAGATAGATAGATAGATAGATAGATAGATAGATAGATAGATAGATAGATAGGCTTATCAGTATTCTCTCCTACATGATATCCTTGACCTCTGAAGGTGGCTGCCTAATGTTAAAAACTGTTGTAATCTACTACTGTGTTATGCTGATGGCAAGAGTTTTATTAGATTTTTAGTTATATTAGAGTTTATTACCTTTGTGAGATTAATCCGATTACAGATAATTGAGCATGTATGCTGAGATGTCATACCTTCCCACACCAACACACTGTAGGTGTATACATTTAAATCTAAATTTGACTTTAGTCTGTAAACCATGTATACATCAAATCCAAGCACTAGTTTTATCTTAAGTTGCACTAGGAGCACCATTGAATTAATATGCAGGAATACTATGGACTTACACATTATACTTCACCTGAGCTGAAACCGGTTAGCTTGTTTCGGTGGCCTTTGGTGTACAGCAACAAACAAGTTCATAGTGCCTGTGGTCCAGCCTTCTCAGGGATGCCTTTGCATCAGACACACTGCCCTTCATCTCATGCTAATGTAGTACAAAAAAGATATCTAGCTTTAAAGACATGGCAGTCAGTTAAAAAAGGCTGTGCTTAGTGTTTGAAGCCATAAATGTGACAGAAGACTTCAAGAGGAAGACCCAAGACTGGCAGTCTAAAGATGAGTGAGAGGCGGACAGGCAACATGTTTTTTTTTTCCCATCCGGAGGGATATTCTGTGGCCAAGCTTGATTATTAGAGATGAAGGACAGTCTGAGAGGATGTGGGATTGTTAAATCCTTGAATCCTTTCACCAAAGCCCCCTCTATAACATTCTTCTGCACTCCATCTCTGTGCATTTATGGTGCACCCTTGATATTCCTCTCTTTTCTTTTTAAGACTGAATAAAATTCATATTCCCTGATGATATGCATAAAGCAGCTAGAGAAATATGGAAATATAATTTGGCACTCTACAGTATCAAACTTAGGTATTTAAAAATAATATTGGGATATGAATCTGTATTATATATTCCCAAACCAAATGGACCTTGTACAGTATTACTGAATCAATGTTGGCATGAATTTACAGGCTCATCCCACCAATAACTAATCACACTATGTAGACAGCACTTCAACTGGCTGTGGATTCAAAACCTCTGCTCCCCTTGCTTGGAGAGGCTGTGCTTCATTTGATGCCCTGTCCATTATTGCCAGCATATTTGAAAAGTGCTAAGCCTTGAAACGAGTCCCATATTATTCCAGGCTGGACTGAATATTTCACGGCAGGAGGCAGAAAATGAGACCTTCCCTCAAGAGACTGCCTGCAGTGCATTCTACTTGGTGCACCAATCGGAAGGTCTCATACTGTGCAAAACACACTTGAACAAACAATTATATATTTATCTGCCACAGATTTTTCTTTATTTTTTTGTGTGTGTGGTTGTACTGGGAAATGTGAAAGAAATGAAAAATTGGAGGATACTGTAAATATGGAGAGTCCTCTAGTTGCTGGCTAAAATTGGTATCAGCACACACACATCAGGGTACAGTGAGTAATCAGCGACCCATACAATAAGGTGTTTTATCACCACCTCAGCAGCAAGAACACATTCCAGGGAAACTGGAGATCCCTTTGAGTTACACCCAGAGTATAACAGCAGCAGGCTAAAAACAGGAAGCTAACCAGATTGATTCTTGAATCACCCGTGCCTGCTTGAAATTGGATCCCGGTCTTGTGAGATTAGCCAACGACAATGTCTGTGTTCTGGTGCAAGATTCCATAAATGTGTAACAGAGTAGAAGATGGACTGAGTTGTCTGGTAACAATGCTGTCTTTTGACTGATTCGGGAGCATGCTGTTGAAGTAGCTTCAGTGGCAGCATAGCTTGCAGGCACAGTATTCATGGGTTCAAGAGTGGCAGGACAAGGAAAGTTCCAAACAAAGCTTGTACTAGAAAAAATGAACTTATAGTAAGGATCATAAATTATGTAGGTGTGTTATAGTCACCCACTCAAATTGCCATTACATATTTATATATTATCACTATTTGAATCATTGTTGTAGTATTATTCTATTTGGCAAGCAACAATAATACTTACAGATATGCATTATGGTTAAAGAAAAAGGCAATTTATCTGACTGAATATATTTTTTCCTCATTGACATATGATTGTGATTATGTGCCTTTAAATTATAAACATTTTATCCATATCGTTTTATCCAACAAAAATTACCACCCATTAGAATGTAAAGTTGACATATAAAATGGGTTTCAATTTTATTTTTATAATATTGAACAAACTCAATTTGCACCTAAAAGTAGCTTTTGCTACAGGAAAAAAGTCAAACAACAAAGCTTTGCTTAATCATTGAAACTTCAGCTGGCAGTGACCTTTGGGAAGGATCCATATCTCTGTTCCTGGAAGAAATGATGTGGATGGCAAGCAGTTGTGTCCTTTGTGTTTTGTGAAGATATTGAGTGTTTGAAGTGTTAACACTGACACTAAGCCTTTGGGGCGAGCAGGCGAAGGAAACATGTCACACAATAGGATGAGACTTGGATCTTTGGTTCCCCTTTTCTGACCTCTGACCATTAATGGTTTTCAGGGTGCTGCAGCCCCGGCTCCTTAGGGGCAGTGTCTGCCCTGATCATATCATCACAATGTGCAGAAGTAAGACTATTACTTGGCTAATAATTGGACCCTTGAATAAACTATTCTGACTCAGTTCATAGAGTAAGTGCCATTTTATCCATAGTGCTCTCTTTCATTCCTTTTGTTTAAAATGTTTACATGTATCATAAATCCTAAATTGTGTTGTGATGTTAGGGCTTTGGGTAAAGCATTTCATTCGAAAATTGTTACTTAAAACGACTTGCTTAAATCTTATGTAAATGAGACACTGTCAACAGAATCTGTTGAACAATGTATGGATGCAATACAATTTACTGTACAAACCTTTTGTGAGATTGTAAAATTGCAATTCCTATACTCACTTCAAGGCTCCTTTATCCAACCAGTTTTTATCATCATGGCGACTTCAAGAGTCTTGGCCATCTACTGTATTAGGCATTTGCTGTCATGGAGATGACCTTTGTTAATGAATGTTTGAATTTTGGTTGACAATGTTTTTGTGTGATCTTCCCATATTATATGCCTCCAGTAGCTTGGCTGACATAATCCATTGAGGCCACACATAAAACAGTGTGCCATCTGCACCTGGAGCATGGCTATCAGCTCTGTTTTCCCCCCTCACACTGCCTTTGCTTGAGCTTTCTCCTGCCTGTGTGTAGTCTGACCCTGCTCTTCCCGTTCCAGGCTACAGAAGCCAAACCAAAGGCTGCTTTCAAGGGGGACTGTCTGCTCAAATCAAGTCAGAGGCCTTTTAGAATCGGTTCAGAGATCATAGCAAGTAGAAGTCAGGGAAGAGGATGACCCTCTCCTCGAGGCTTGATCGGATCTTGGCCCAGACAAACCCAGCAGGGCTCAGTCTCTGGACAGCTTCGTCTCAGCAGGCTTTGACTCTGTGATGGTGCGAATGAAAGAGGGCACCAAGAGAGCAGCAGTTCTGATGTGTCAGGCTCAATGTCCTGGCAGTCTTGCAGAGCAAAGTGGGCAAAGCAAAGGACACAGCCAGCAGGCACAGAGCCAGGACAAGACTCCTATATTGTATGACATGTCATCTAATGGCTGTCCTTTTGTTTTAAATATATGCATCTGAGACAAGTGGAGGCCAATGACATAGGTCACAATGTATAAGACAAATAAGCAAATGTAAACAGGCTCTTTAAAGGACAATTCCGGCACAAAACAAACCTAGGAGTTAATAACAGATGTGTACCCACTCGATCGTTCTCTGAGACATGTTTTCATGCTAATCAAATGTGTTTGTAGCATGAAACAAGCTAGCGCGGACCACTGATTAGCTTACAATGCTAGTATTCGGGGCACAGGGAAAGTAAAAACAAATCGCTATTTTATACCACTAAAAAAATATCACCACACTTCAACGGTATACAGGCGGCCGCCGTCTTGGGAGCTACTGTCTTTCTAAACTATCTTTTTAATAAACTGTCTGTACACTTACAAAGTTCTCAATGCTTTGGTTAACATTTAGGGTCCCTCATTATGCTACTGTTGAAGTGTGGTGATATTTTCAGCCTTTTTAGTGGTATAAATAGTGATTTGTTTTTACTTTCCCTGTGCCCCGAATACTAGCGTTGTAAGCTAATCAGCGGTCCGTGCTAGCTTGTTTCAAGCTACAAACACATTCGATTAGCATGAAAACTTGTCCCGCAGAATGATCGCGTGGGTACACATCTGTTATTAACCCCTAGGTTTGTTTTGTGCCAAAATTGTCCTTTAATAGCAGAAATGACCATAATATTTAATTGTTTTAATGTGTATTAGTCTAAATTTATAAGTTAAATACCTTATTGTTAAAAGCACAGTACAAACATAATTGTTTTATTACTATTCATTAGCATCTGTTGATTAATCATAAACCACTCTTATCTCCATCAGTAATTAAAATTAGTTTTTTTTCTCCAACCTTACATAAGACCAGGTATTCAACAACACTTTGTTACAAAAAAACGTGAGATGCTTTCTGGAGTCTCCTGCATATTTTGTGATAGAACAACAATGTCAGATGTTAGAAAACTTTTGAATTCTGGTAACTGTTAACATGGCTACATATTGGGACAGAGAGAGCTAGTTGTGTCTTGTTGACACAGGATTATTCACCCTGTGTTTCTGACCCTTCTCTACTTGACTTGGGCTCCCCCCATTCCCACCTCCACAGATCTCAGCATTCATTAAGATTACGTATTTACTTTAAGCCCGCCGCGTCTTTGCATAATGGCAAGCAGGTTTCCCGACTGGCACAGTGTGTTTCAAGTGCTCGTGAGGATAGGACTGAATTTTAAACACGATGTGTCTTGCCTCGAAGTTGACCTTGCACAAAAAGCCCAGTGATCTCATTCTTTGCTTCAGTAGAAAGCTGCTGATTCTCTCTGTTAGAGTGTTGCTCCTGTAAGAAAGGAGCCCTGTATGGCCTGCATATCACTGCAGGCTACTTCTACAGACTCCTTCCACTCTCTCTTTTCACTAGAACGGGAGGGCAGGGGAAATGGCTTAATTCATAATGCTTTGATATGGAAATCTGAGTTATTTTCTCTCTCCAAAGGGAGTAATTTACCAACAGAGAATATAATCCAGCTAAATGCAGGAAAGGAGAGCAGCCATTTTAAACTTCAGCGTGGCGAGACTTATCTACAGTTATTATTTTACAGAGATAGTGAAGGTGATAAGGTGAAGCTGTCATTTACATTTGGAACCTGCTGATCATGTATCATTGTTAATATTGTATAGTGTTAGAAGTCACGGTTCCTTGTGTCAACCACATTTCCCACAAGGCGATGGCAGAAAGTGGATATCACCCAGCTCCCACTGGATGTAACTTTATCTCAGACTAACTTAAGACCAGTGAACTTTTAGGTCAGCAGAGGTCACACAAGTACCCTCTATACATTGAGGCCACATTGCTCTGTCCACTCACATAGATCACGACGATAAGATTAAATAGCCTTGAGCCTTGGCAGCTTTACTTGGCAGAACTATCTATTACAGCACAAAGGACAAGCACTGAATGAGACAAAAGTTAGTAATTGTTTTACAAAGAATAGCACTTACATTTTATGTGTGAAGAGTCCACATAGAGTTGCCAAAGCCTCAGTGTAAAACAGTTAGGGTAAGACTTTTATGAAGAGCTCTTCAAGTGCCTCTCATCATGCTAGTACCATTTCGTCCATGGCTTTATGTGACTGAAAGCGTTTATAATAGTGACACCCAACAGTTACTTTGATACTGTGCCTGTCAGTCTTAGGCATCGCCAAGCTGTCCTATGCGACTTGGGGTTATGAAGGTTAATATTGCCTAGTGCTCAAAATTCAAATTATGACAGGATGGGTTCATTGATGAATGACTGATAGTTGACCCCATATTTCACTTGTCATTTTGTCCACTAAAGCTTTCTCAGACAAGGTTTGTCAGAAGAGGTTTGCAGCTTAACCCTCAGTTGTCTCCGTCTTCTCTCACGGTCTGCACCAAAGCTGATGACTCAGTTCCTTTTCACGACTCATCGTCAAATCTGATTAAGACTGGATTTGCTCTACAGGCTTAATGCGTCTTAATTTAGGACATATGTCTGTGCAGTCATGTTGCTATTTAAAATGTGTCTGTTTATAACATACAACATGTCCGTCTACATGTTTGCTAACTCAATAATAATCATTAGCCTCCAAAATTGTAGGCTAATGAAATTACCATTTTCAGAGTATTCTAATGCTTTTTTCTTCATTTTGTAAAGATTTGCAGCAACACGGAATGTCAGTTAAAAACCTAAAAGACATTAACATTAATCCAACCAATCCAGCATCCTTGTTTCAAGGACACTTTTTACATACTACAGTGGTGTTGTTGAAATAAATATTATTTGGCCACATACAATTGTAATATTCTGGTTATGCAATTATAGGACTGCTTAGCTGTTTAAATGTAAAATGTCAACAAATAATACTTAAACCTACATTGTGTAACTGTTTGAGTTGATTCTTAGCAAAACCCCCTTTGTTCTTTCACAAATATGTGCTCATTCATGTGTAATTACTTCCACCAACTAATCAAAGTATTCTCGTACGCGTAGAATCTGCCATTCAGAATCATTCAGAATACATAGGAATGAGTCGCTCGAATGACGGCCGCCATGTTGCACCTCCATCTTTAAAATACATTAACCAAAGAGGGACATACCTCCGCCTTTTGCGCTTTTACACTCAGTGGCACCGTGACGAATGCTAGGGAGGGGGAGACGATAACTCAGCGACTGCCGGCAGATTTGAAAGCCTGTTGAAAATGGAGCATTGCGCCTATTCTCTACGACATGTAACGGAGTCACCAAGGAAGTTAAAAAGAGAATTAAAACTACAACGCGACAGGCAAAGCAACAAGACCAAAGCTAATATGGGAGTGGATTTTCCAAAATGGAAAGAGCTCATAAGGAGCAAGGATTTTAAAAGGGACGCCGAAGTTGCCTGCTTTCTTCTCGACAGGTAATTCTGCCTATTTGTGTAAATTCTAAGTTTCATAGTTGCTTGGCTAACTATAGCATGGTTGTGCATAACGTCGAGATTTCCCTGGCAGACAACTCACAGACAGACAGCTACAACAACTGTGTGTAAACGATATTTAGAGCTAATTTCGGGTTTGGCCACCGTAGGAATTAGAGCGCGCTTGGAATGGGGGGGGCTAGAAAGTAATATTCAGTTGGTTGTCATACAATTTCACCGCTAGATGGAAGAAATTCTTGCACAATGTATCTTTAAGCATACAAATATGTTTAAACCGTAAACAAAAATTACACTTTTTCATTTCATCAGGCATAAATGCAGTATTTTATTGGTTCTTCACCACAGCTATTATGAATATTTTTACATCAACAATGGATGACTTGCACGTGAAAGGGGCCATTATAGAGCTGAACTCACAGTGTGCTCTACGATGCTCTAGTGTGTTTCAGAAAAGCTCAATGTACCTGCCCAGCACCAAACAGCAGACAGACCAAGTTAGCTTAGCGACCAAATGGTGAACATATTTGAGCATTTAGCAGCTAATCGCTAAATGTGTATTGCCTGCAGTAGAGTGGACATTGACCAGAAACATGACTCCAACGAAAGCTAATGGTGCTCTGTATATGCTGGATGTACTGACAACTGTTTGCTAATTAGTTCACCATATCAACAAAAAAGGAGATGATATTGTTTTTTTTATTGCCCAGTTATTCATTAGCCTTGTGAGACCATCCTGATCTCATCCAGTTTTCCACTCGCAGATCAGTCTGGCATCTTGAGATAGAGAAAATTTGGAGCCGTTCGCTGAGGCGGGTTTAGGTGTGACGCAACGAGAAGCGACTGTTCAGTCTAAACAACATGGCGGCTTCCACGGATGAGATGAGCGTAGCTATCGCGCAAGTTTTATCCGAATTAGAAAGTATTCCTTCATTGAAAGAAGAGCAAAAAACGGCACTGGAGGCTTTTCTCGGAGGAAAAGATGTTTTTGCTCTTCTCCTGACTGGTTTCGGCAAGAGTTTGACATATCAACTGGCTCCACTAGTCGTAAAGAAAATTAGCCTTGTGAGACCGTCCTGATCTCGCGAGCTATCTGGCGGAGTCAGGTTAGTGATAGACAGATGGTTTATCCAATCAGCTAACCAGTATTTTCGCCCCTTCCCAAAAGTTCTCCAACGGAAAGTTCCCAGATGGATATGCCGAACAAATGCAAAGCAATCCATCTGGCGGAGTCAGGTTAGTTATCCATATCATTGCTGAAAATGTATACCACAGTAAGTCAAATCATTAGATGTTTCAAAAGAAGGTAGGCTACTGCACTGCAGTTTCTATTTAAGCCTTTTACCAATCCATGTGGGTTTCTTGTATTTTCTTTTTCTTCAAATCTAAATAATTTGCTTTGAAAATAATTAAAAACATGTAAGTCCCATGAACAAAAAACAAACCATCCATCTATCAAAGGCAAGGCTACTTGCGAGGTCTGGTAGTATAATGTCTTGTCTCTTAATAATGACCTTTAGAGAGTGACACTTTTAGGCTAAAATACATGCATTACATCTGTACTGTCACATGCTATATTGCCTGATGGCTTTCAAATAGTAACCCCATCTGCCCATGGTAGGCCCATGATATGCCATTGCTTTGTTGAGGTCTTGATACCCACATCTTGCTCCTGGGTTTTGCTCTTTCAGAATTTCAGCTGGAGGACACATTGGTGTAGTGATGAGGGCAATATGTCAGCAGTCAAAGGCACTTCAAGTCATAGCATAGCTGGACACAAGTAATGAGTTGCATCAACTGTAGTTCAATAGTCAAAGAGTCAAAGGACGAAGGGTAAAATATATACTCTAATCTGAAAAGGTCAACTGAATCAAACTTAATTTGATAGTGTGCACAGAAGTTTGGGGTCAGTGTTAGCTATCCATAGTAATGCTTTTTTTTTTTATTCTTGCAAATATGTTACTATAAATAATGTGTATGTAGAACCTTTGTTTTTACATGAACTCAAATTAAGTTATAAAAATGATTACTTACATTTCTCCATCTTATCTGTAGATATCAATCATGGTCACATTATGTTGGTACTGTTTACTTGGCTTAATGTATTTAAATGAGTCAAATCAACCTAGAAAATGACCAATTATGATTGTGAATCTGCTATTGGTAATGGTAGTGTTGTGAGCGTTTACATGTTAATGTCTTGGACATGGGAAGGCTCATTTAGCAAACCATAAATGCTATTCTGTACCAGTGTGTCAGGATGCAAAGTATATGTTGCATTTCACACATTTATATTCTAAACAATTCATATTTTTTCTGTTATACAGCTTGGTTCCACCATGTCTTTATTAGTACTTAATTGTGGAAAAAAATATTATTGTTGTTTCTCACTTTCTGACCCAACAAATATCCCTCCTTTTTATTGATGCTCTAAATTTACTGATCACACATAGAGTCTCCTGACTACAGCACATTGACATTTATAATTTCAAGCAAAGCATTACTATCGCAACCTTCCCCTTTGCCTTCATTGGATGTGGCCTACTGAACCTGTTAGGTCTCCCTCCTGCCTAGCCTCTGCACCACAGCACCATACAGCCATTAACCACCATTACCAGGCAGGGCCATTTCATGGTCAAAGAGCATTTTAGTGTTAGCTCTCCCTGGGGCAATGGAATCAGCCAAGTGAGTTTCAATCCTGCTCCACTACATATGCTATGTTTTACATTTTCCCTTTTTTCAGCCTATTTTTTCCCCTTAACATCTCCCTGTTGTGCACTTTGACTCGGCAAGTGTGACTCAGCGTAACTCAACTATACAGTACATGATCAATGGCATGTATGTCTGCAGTGAACTGTGAACTGTACAAACAATAAAGAACTGTGCAACACTTAATGCATTTTACAGTAATACAATGACATCATGTTGAGAGCATTCAGAGAATTAGCTTTACCGCTTCACCACCACAGAAAGGATTGAAGAGATAACTGTATTTATAAGATGATTGTCAGACATTAAATGATGGCCAAATGTATTCTAATGTTGTGAAACAACAGTTATCTATTGTAACTGCAGTTTTATGATTATTGGCTGTAACCACTAATGGGGCTCAATAGACTTACTCCTCTTTGCATTACTGCACAATGGCATTTTCATGCTCTGGATATCAGGATGAACCTTTTCAACTCTATTCAACTCTTGATCACAGAGTTGGGAAGAAAGTAGGTTAGTGTCTGCAAAAGTGTTCTGACTGTCAGGATGTGAGGGTTCAGGTTCCTCATGCCGAATTTAAAATGGTAACCAGTAGCATTTTGGCATGCCAGAATCACAGCCTGTCTTCTTTATAACGTCCCATGTGCATTAGTCAGAGCTTAACAACCAGGTACACTAATTAATAAAGTACAACTGTAATGGCAGGGTGGCTATGTAATGAGGTGTGTGGCAGTTTATCCCTGCCTTAAACTGCCATCTCACCCATAAGCCACACATTTTAGCAAGAGAGCAAGCCTCACCATCTCTAAATCATAGTAATGGTCCTTGTTTTGGAACTCACAGCAAGTTGTGAGCTTTGATGCTGACCTCAGCCACTTTCATTTCCTTGCACCTGATATCTGATATCATACAGATTCTCATGGCTGTGCTCATCTAATAGCCATACACTCCAATGTGCAACGGCAGCCAGGCATGGCACTTCAGTATCTAAAAGTAACTCAGGCCTTTATTGTAGAGGACAGCTGAAGACATGAAAGGGTCAGAATCGAACCCCAGGCCTCTGCAGTACACTCAACACATGCTCAACCAGGTGAGATAACAGGGCGCCCCAATATGTAGAGCATTTGTAGAACACCATCTGTGTTCTGATCATGTTAAGGGCCAATGGATGTGGAATTTTTCTCTGTATGCAGTTCATTGAGTCTGTCCAGAAGACAATCATGGCACAAACACCAGGGCAGTGGCAGGCTACATCATGTTGGAAGTCCTTTTTCATCAAAAGTAGAGGCCAGAGAGACACTTTCTCAGCAGTGAAGTTTGACTTCAGCTTGACTTCAGTTTTTATCAAACAGCATCAAACGTGTATCATCAAAAAGCAGCAGCAATGCAGCTAGTGCAGAACAGACTATCACTTGTATTCTATGTGAGCAGCAGCATACTCTGCACCAAGGCACTTGAATCATGTAACCTATCGGCAGAGGTGTCCAAACCACTGGTCACAAAGTCATCAGAAGAGTTCATGTGTAGTTGTGCGGTGGCGTATAGAACTCTTTCAAAGGGATCAATACATTCATCTATATTGGCTGAACTGTTTTTAGTGCTGCAGGGGATGGCAATATTTAAATAATATTAATAATATTTCCCCAATGTTAATCCATCAATCAAGTGATCAGTGAAGAATCCATGTCAATCTTCAATCACTGGAAGCCAGATTTGTTTCCTCTGGATAAACTTACAAGTGATTATTATGATAATAATTAATAAAATACACGTCTTTAAACATCTTTCTAATGTTACCCGGAGTGTATATTTACTCTACCTTGCGACAGCACATGGGTCCAAATGCTGTCAGTGCAGGTACCGGCAATCCCCTCGAGTGAAGACTCAAACATCTGGAATTCTTCAGAAATGAAGTAATCAAAGTTGACGTCAATCTGGTCTATAAAGTTTGTTCCCAAGATTTAGCAATCTGGCTCAACATCGGTATGGGGACTAAAGAATATTTTTTATTAACAAATAGCAGTGACTTGTGGTATAGTTGTGTAGAGCAGTGGAACATAGCACACAGCTGTTGCTAGCAGACCCCACTTATAAGTGTTGTGCACGGACTGTCGCTGCCATCTGGCTATTACCAGTGAAGGTGAGGTGATCTCATATGCAAACATTAAGGCTCAACCTTAATGTTTGAACAAGTTAAGGATCAAACTGATTCTAACCTATCCTTGACAACTAGAGGCATATTCTGGGACACAGAAACCTTGAATTCAGTAGAGATCAACCTACAGTGACTTTTAAGCTTATCGTTTTACAGCAAGTAAAGGGTTTAAGTACAGAATGGCAGGTATAGCTTTATTCCCTTGTGCTTTAAAAGCAACCTGATGATTGACGTTGGCAGAAGATGGCAATGCCACTGGGTGATTCTTGGGATGAGAGCGAGAGACACCACCCACTGTCAAGTTGTACACCAGCTCAATAGTCCACCGAGCACTGACAGTCGCCACAGCTGTACATTTTACGCTACCTGAAGCCCAATAATTAGCATTTATTTTTTAAGCAATGAAAAAATAACAAACAGAACATGCCCCCCCCCAGACTTGAATAAGCAACTGTGCACACACGCATGCATCCACACACACGGACGCACCCCGCACACATAAATCACTGCACTCAGCACATTCATAGAATTTCCTGTTAATTTATTTGTTTTTTTTTGTAAGATGGAGCTCAAGATGAAATTAATTGTGCTGGTTTTGTATTAATTTGTGTCAATGTTACACTTGTCAGCTTGAAGTTGACAAGAGGAGCCATATTCTTGTTGTACAGTAGGAATCCAAACATGCTGGTTCTGCCTCATGCTGCTGGCGGATGACACTCAGGGAGAGATCATTCTTGCTCAGTAGGAAGTTTCCTCTCAGTTGAACTAGCCAGCTGTTAGTTTATCAAAACTTGACTGTTTGACATATGTTGTAGAAAATCACTCCAATCACAAATTAGTTTTCCCAAACTGTATCTGCCCTTGGGATGTGTTGAGTTTCATTTGTACATTTATTATTATTTGGAATTAATATTTCATTTCCAGTTAGCACTACTCAAGAAAACCATATTTAATGTACATTTTCAGCATTTCCCTAATTTAGAAAATGATATGATGTAGGGGTATTGCTGGATGAAATGGCTGCTTGTATTGTATATTTTGTCCTAGAGGCAGACATAGCAGGACGAATCAGCAGGCCTCAGGACAAACCTTCCTGTCACCAGAGATGGAGAGCCTGGCCAACTGTGTTGACTGATTGTTAGCATTAGTGGCTGTGAGTGTGATTAATATGCCTGGCCCTCACATAGCACTCTGGAAAAAGAGAGGTGTAGCTTAAAACTGAACAGGGGTGGTAACATTTCACGCTTTTAAAGAATATAATGCATAACCTGAGCGTGGCCGGCTGTATATGGCAGGATGGATGGCTCTAAGAGACCAGGTGCTGTTGCATTAATTCCTCCACCCTAAATCAGAGGGAGGATGTGCTGGCCTAATGAGCTTGTTGTGTGGGATGCTGTGTGTGCTGCTGAGACGCTGTGAGAACATACTGTGCTTCAGTTTAGTGAATTTGAGACTGCCGTAATTGCTGCATTGTGATGGTGATTTTCTTCTTCCGCATCGAAAGCAGCCCCTTAGCATCTGCTTGTTTGCATGGGCCTCCTGTCTGCGGCGGTCATAGCACTCCCTCTGCTTCCACACACTGGGCCTGTAGCACTCACCAAACATTTGGGCTCTAATTTGAGAAGATTAGGTCCCCATGCTGATAAGTCAAACATTGCATCACAGCCTTTCTGCTGTGATATAAAAGAGTGTCTCTATGCTCTGGCACCGCTGACAAAAGGATGTGCACATTTGCAACAAGAGTGCCAGCATGCAATCCTGCTTATTTTATGACTTGTTGCCTCAGCAGAAAGGTTTAAATAATATTTATATATATATATATATATATATATATATATATATATATATATATATATATATATATATATATATACATATTTATAAACATATACATCTTGTTAACTGAGGCTAAAATAACCAGTGCCAACATGTTGGACCGATGCCTTACGGCAAGCTTTAACAGACGCCCACATTCCTATCTTTCTATTATTACGTTTCTTATTTTGCAGTATGTATGACATTGCTTAGAATACCAAACCAAATATATAGCACGTTTAGCCAGTATCACATTTAGCGGTAGACATGACATGATGAAATGCCACCTTCAGTTTTTCATTTTTGTACGTGTGTGAAGGCCATACGATGGCTAAGCGATTAACCGCGCCGCTCACTCAACATCTGTAAGAGGTTCATCTGTGCAGCAGAGATCCATGGCTCGGGCACTCCCTCTGTGCCCCTATGGAAAAAGAGACCTGCCAGAATGAGCAATGATGGCGAAGGCCCTGATTATTAGGATTAATTGTCTTTTAGTCGTGCAGTGGAGCAGGAGTGCCAGGGTAAAGCAAGGTGGAAATGATGAGGGCCAGCCAGCAGTCGTCATGTTTTCTTTATAAGCTCCCTTCACAAAACAGTTGCTATGAGGTGCTTCACTCTATCAACACTATTTAGATTGGTCCTACACAAGAAGTCAAAATAACGTGGAATGCTTTTGAATGGAGGATTGTTTATGGAATGCACTGACAAACCGTTCACTTGTTTTAAATTAAATACTGCATTGGTAATAATACTGGTGCTTTGTGGCCTGTGAAAGCACACCTGCCAGGTTAGAGGTGTCTTACATAATTAGCGTCTTGTTCATTTTGGCCTCATAAATCTCTAGTATTGATCTTCACACATGGTGACTCTCCCCTTTGAGCCTGTTGTTACTGAGTTTCATTAAAAACATGTCAAACTTTATATTTCCACATGAAAAAAAGGTTTACGTTTGTGCCAAGTTTAGACAAAAAAAGGCCTCACAAAGGGTATACAGAGTAAGACTTTAGTAAAAAAATGTGAGCAATTACTGTAGTCACATTTTTTCCCAGAGTTTTAAAACAGACATAACAGTTTTAACAGAGAGACTGGTTAAGTCTTGAGATATAAAGCTGAAGTATTTCCTGTGTTTTTTCACCAAACAGACTGCACTAAAGTTTGCTGCACATCATCAAAGTGAACAAAAGCTGATTTCCATGAAAGTTGCAAATAAATGCCTTTCCACCGACAAAACGTCTAAACACCTGTCACTTCCCAGCGTATTCATTCATCATTATTAGATAATAAGTGGGGAATAGCCCCTGAAAACCTCTATTACCTTTATGTACTCTGCAGAAGTGTGCCTCAGATAACAGATGAGGCTGGACTTCATGTAAAATTAAATTACTTTTTTCATATTGAGCACAATTAATGGGTTTTAGAAGCAGCGGAGCTCAGAGCATTTAGGGATGTGTCCTATCAACTCGTCCTGGGGATTAACCTATCTACTTTGCATTGGCCTCTGAGCGCATGCAAGCAATGCTAATCTGTGCACAACCAGACAAGCCCCCTTCAATAACTTTCAAAAACTTCTGCATTGATGATGGAATATCTGTCAGCTTGCTGTCATTAATTTCGTACATGATTAAGCGTGCATTTACGACACTTGGAAGTGGAAGTTTTGAGCTGTTGCTGGTATGAGCATTTTTTGTACAACCTTGTGGGTGCCTCTATGTTTGGTTTAACACCTCATGTAGCAAAACCGAGGCTGGTCGGTGAAATTATAAAGTCAAAAATAAGAAATCCACAACTTATTTAACATCACTATAACTGCTACTACATCAGCTTATTCTCTGGTTTATATTTCACCGCCTGTCTTAGATATGTTCCACTGAGAGAGGTGCACTTTTTGCTTTCGTATAGTCAGAGTTGTACTGTTTTGTGTTTGAAAGCACCGCTGGGTCACCACAAGCTTCCCTGTGGCCTTGACTGTGACAACACAGCAGCTGAATAAAAGTCATAGGAGAAATGCCTTTGATTGTGGAATACAATTCCAAATCTTACATAGCCTTGGGTAAAAACATGGAACAACAACGCAGAGGTACAGTACAGCACAATGGAGGCGCTCAACATGAACTAATCAGTGTTTTGGGAATATATAAGTCTCTTTGACTTTCAAGGCAGTCAACGGAGAGAAAGAGTTTCCAAGTTGTTTGTCATCTAAACAAATCTTCCCTGCAGCATTTCTTCATACTTCCAATAATAGTGACTGGTTCAAATGCCAAATTATGCTTTGCTCTGACATATTGCCCACACCATGTGGTGTATGTGTATGTTTGTATATGTCTGCGTGTGTGTGTGTGTGTGTGCGCGCGCCAGTATTTGAGTGTCACAATTATTGTGTGTGTGTGTGTGTATGTGTCTGTCTGTCTGTGTGTGTGTGTGTGTGTCTGTGTGTGTGTGTGTGTGTGTGTGTGTGTGTGTGTGTGTGTGTGTGTGTGTGTGTGTGTGTGTGTGTGTGTCCTCGCTGTTTGTATGCATTACTGTACGTGTTAGTGGAGGTGGCTGGTGGCGGTGTACCAACTGGTCACGGACCTGGAGGATTAGATTTACCATTTCAAAGATGCCTGTGTTTCTAAAGTTTACACACATACATGCACACACACACACACACACACACACACACACACACACACACACACACACACACACACACACACTCATACAATCACCCACCCACACACTGCTTCCCCAGCTTGTCAACGTGCAACGTGGGCTGTGGAGGCTTGTGCGAACAGATGGGAGGAACCAGCATAAAATAAAGTTAAACTAGAACAGAATGACTATGCAAGTGGCGTGGCCGCCCTTTGTTTGCTAGGAAGGTGATCCTCAGCAGCTGGGGATGATGGAACGCATGATTAAAATTACCAGAGGGAATGATTAATATCTCCTTAAAGCACACACTTCCAGCATATCAATCATCTCATTACACTGGAAAAGTTAATTGTGTGAGGGGAGGGTTGGGGCCCCTGAACCATGAAAAAGTAGCCCACCCCTCGACATGTTTACTTACACAACAGAACAGACCCAATAAGTCCATGTGTTCTGTACTGTGTTTTGAGAGTTTCAACTGTTTCCACTGAAACAGGCCTCGACTCAGCAAGGGACACTTCACTTAACAGTAACTAGATTTTTTTTGCTGACTGACAAAACCTTGTCTGTTGTGTAACAATTAAGAGGTGTAGGCTAATATATGAGTAGTCACAAATCTATAAAAAAGCTGACATATGGTGTTAAACAATGCAAAATGCACTTAGTGGGACATTGAGAAAGTGCAGCAGGCTCTGCAGTACATCACCACATACAGCTCCCACCTCTGTGAACACTCATGTTAATAACACTCATGAAATGGTTGAGCGCCATATATTAGTGGGACATTTCGGTATATATTCTGGTTGCCATAAATGGGAAGGTTATGAACTGTTGGGCTGCTTAATTGAATTGAGATGAATTTCCTGGTAGCCTTGATTTCCTGTAAGATTAGTAAAGGACACAGGCTTTAACTTTCATGGGGCAATGCAGAAACAAAGTGATGTCATTGAAGTCCTGCATGTGTTTATGTGTACAAACAGCACATACAGTAAGTGAGTAGCTGAAGATTATTGAAGTGCTAAACCATGACGATAAAAAGAGCGAGGTAAAAGGAATAAAGCTGCATACACAGGGAGTTGAGGGGAGGTAGGGTTCCCTGGGCCTATGGTGGCCCAGATTGCCCTTGCCTTGCCTTCCTTTCCCCTAGCTGCCAGTGTGTCCTACTCTTTGCCCTCTCTGCTCCGCTGCGCTCGCTCCCGTCCCCCCTCCCACCTCTCCCTGCGTGCCTACGCTGCCTGAGCCAGCTGCTCCCACTTCATCTTCAGCAGCGTCACCAGGCGGGGTATTAATCATGTTTTTCGAGGGGGACACTCTGCTATTTATCTCTCTGACACTTCCAGCATTCAGAGGCCCGTTGCTGGGCACAGCCCATTGAGTAGTAAGATTACACATTACTTCGCTCCATTGCTTCTCCCTGCCCTCTCCATTGACTAGCTGTTCGACGGTGGCATCAAGCTCTCACGATCGGACATAATTTATGCCCTACATGTATAAAAAACACTACTCTGTTTCTCTGGTTTCACCCTCTATACTTTAATTTGGCTACATGTGCGTGTATACACGTTATAGCAATCATGGGTTTCCATATATAGGATATAAAGTAAGCGATTTAGTATCATGACAGAATAACACTACTACTGCAAAATCAATTTCATGTGAAATACATTCTGGCAGAACTTTCCAAAATTAGTTTTCTAAATATTCCATGCGCTATTCATTTCTAGCGTAAAATGTGCAAAACAATTCAGACTTGGTAACATTTGTATCTGTGTGTGATTCACTCAAAATAGTCAATAATGAGCATTACTATTATTTCTGTATATCATAAAGAAGGTGTCTCCTTTTAGTCAGTGATCCACTCACACGGTATTTGGTTTTCAAAGAAACAGTCAGTGGAAATGGTTGCATCTGTGAAATCCAATTACACGTGACCCTTTACTTTTTCACTTACACTACATATTGAAGCACTTTTACAACAACTCCAGTGCAGCCATAGATTCAAATCTCAATCCAATCTTCATGCTTTTGAGTAGGCGATGAATTGCAGGAATGAATGCACCACCATTCTCCTGATATTTGGTTCAGTTTGTTAAATGTATGAGAATCCTCGGGCTAAAGTAATCTACTACCTCTCCCCTTTGGAAGTTTCTCAAACAACTGAATTATACTGAGGATGAAAAAGGTGTCTTAGAGAAACAGGAAGCAGTTCTGTTGGCTGATGGCCAGTCTAATGGGTTGATGGGAATGCTGAATGAATGAGTGATTCTCCAGGGATCCCCTCAGCTTTTGGTGGAGTTCTGAATCAAGAGTGTCAACTAAACTCCTCCTTTGCTGAAAATGGAGGGTAAAAGTGCGTTGAAATCCTGCCAAATAGTAAATCAAATATGTGTTCAAAAAGGAAGTGAACATTTTTAAAACAATAGAGTTAAGTGCACCCTCAACCCCCCCACCCGGTTCTCTCTCTCTCTCTTTGCATTTTCTATCTCAACCCTTTTCTCATTCTATCATTCACACATTAATAGGCTGCATACAAAAGGTAAGTAAGGAGTCATTTATGTGTTGGACGATATACAAATTTACTATATTAATTGCACATGTTGGCTGGTATCTAAAGGAATATTGAAGAAACAATTCTGGGTCTTCCTACCTCTTCCTGTTGTATGCTCTTCTTCACGTAATATAAAGAGGTCAGCAAGAGGCTTTAAAGCAACTCTTTGCTGATTTTCAACCCGACTTTCATCCATATACAGTAATGGTGGCATGAATCTGACCCTAATCCTACTGTTTGCATTGGAATCTATATTTGTTTTTCATGTTTAGGAAGGTTTGCCTTCAAGAGAGGATACAGGCCTCTCCAAATTCAAACAGACAAAAAAATGTTGTGTCATCTTGTGAGCTTGATAATAGCTGAAACTAACTTGTCATAGTGAGAGGTGCCAACTGCTGGCTTTAGTTTAGGGCCCGGCAAAATTTCACACCAAAATTAATAAAATTCAAAAGAATCATCGCAATCACTACATCTGCTTGCCAAGATGAAGTCAATTTGCATAGGATTAAACTTTAACACAAATTAACACTGTTTACTAATCACATAGTGTCTTGACAGCGCTTATTTGAGGGAATGAAGAGCCAGAGAGTCCAAAATGAAGAAAGCTATCATCATCCAGTTTGATTTTACATAAACCTCCTCTGCAAGACATAAAAAGACATGGCATTGTTTGCAGTTGTTAGATAGGAGTGGATGGCACAAATGTGTTCCCCGTAAATTAAATTAAATTAAGTGTTAACAAACTTTCCCATTTGTATTCACTATTCACCATATTTATTTATGTGTTAATTATATTTAATTCAGTGAGGTTCATTGATTGAATTCAAACATTAGATAAATATTAATGCTTAAATTCAGTTTCTGTCTGAAACTGGTTATAAGCTAAATGTATTTCATTTTCTTAGCAAATATATCAGCTGTATTTGAAACTGTTTTTGCCTCTTTAAATAGTGCTCAAAGTTGACTCAACAGCCACAGTAGTGATGGTGAAAATGCACAATGATGTGTTGTACAACAATAATAATGATATTTCTTTATTTCTTCTAGAGGAAACAGAATGGCCAATTTACACCAGTTGTTGATTACATCATCTTATTTTTGCTTTTATTGATTCTCTCACTGACTAGCTCATTACCGTAAGTATGGTTAGTCATTTTGTGGTTCCTTTTTTTACGTTCCTCACTGAAGTGAAAATGAAAAACCCAGGAAGCCCACTCCCACAACCCAGATGTTTTATACAAGTGGAACTGTCGCCCTCTTCAAGTCCCTGCTGCTCAAAGTCCAAGCTTTTGCTAATATGAGACAGGAAATGGCTGCAACAAGGCTTAATGGCTAATGTCTACCTACTCTTTCTGTAAGTGGTTCTCTACAGAGCTGCAAGGAGTGGGTGTTATTGCGTGGAGGAGAGGGCTGCTGTTGGTTAAGGTGCGCTGTAGGGGGCAGAAAGACTTAATAAAGTGATGATATATTACATCTAAAAGCTAAATATAGCTAACCATTGAAGACAGGGGTAGTCAGATTTGCATAAGTCTTTAAGTGCCTGTGAAAGTGAGTGTGTGACTTGTATCTGAGTGCCTGTGTGTGGTTTCCACTCACCTGGTATTTTAGTTGTACCTGTCATGTATGTAATATAAAGGAAGGGTTTGGGAATGTTAACCATCAGTCAGTACAGTATGTCACTAGTTCTAAGACTGTTGGCTTCTGTATAGACGATGGCTCTCAGATGAAAGCCCTGGACTCTCCTCAAAAACCTTGGAAATGGAGGACGGTATATAGCTAGCAGTGATAACAAGAATTTGGCTTCAAACAGGGAGAACATCAAATACCTCTGTGTGCGTGTGTGCGTGTGTGTGTGTGCGTGTGTGTGTGTGCGTGTGTGTGTGCGTGTGCGTGTGTGTGTGTGTGTGTGTGTGTGTGTGTGTGTGTGTGTGTGTGTGTGTGTCTGTCCCCTGGGTGTGTGTTTTTGCGCATGTAGGTCTGTGTGTGAACTTTCCTGTATCTCTATACGGCTGTACATTTTTGTTTTTTTATCCGCCATTATGATATGGTTGAGTGTGTGTGTGTGTGTGTGTGTGTGTGTGTGTGTGTGTGTGTGTGTGTGTCTGTCCCCTGGGTGTGTGTTTTTGCGCATGTAGGTCTGTGTGTGAACTTTCCTGTATCTCTATACGGCTGTACATTTTAGTTTTTTTATCCGCCATTATGATATGGTTGTGGGTGTGTGTGTGTGTGTGTGTGTGTGTGTGTGTGTGTGTGTGTGTGTGTGTGTTTTTGCAGCAAATCCCTCCTATTTCAGCTCTAATGACACAGTATGTTGTGGCTGAAGCCACAGGATTTGGACATATGTTCACCTTTCTTTTGATGAACAAAAATTGAGACCAGAAGAAAGGGGACAACATTTGGACCAGGGACTCACCAAAGGGAATAAGATGAAAAGGGAAAGACTAGATGGCTAGTGAAACCCTGTCATGACCAGCAGAGTGGCCCATTCATCTGCTCTAATTCAGGGCATTAGTGCCTCACAGGATCAACATTGTCAAGGCTACAAACAAGAATTGTTATAGACTTCACTGCTGCGGATTCTTTCATGTGTCTCACAGCATTCTTTTATGCAGTAGATTTCATAACAGTGTGTGATAGTAGGGTCATTACGGTGGCATCAAAGTGAAGTGCCACACTTTAAAGAAAGAAGACTTATAAATAGTTTAGTGCACACAACACTTTATTTTAATATTTGTTTATCAAAGTGCTGAGAAAGTGTCCTGTGCACATATACTGTGACCTTAAGAGTAATAGGAGTAATAATAAAGTGTTAGTATGATTAATCACCCCATCTGCCACTGAATCCTAGAGGACTGCTGATATTCTATCTCCAAATTTTGTATTGATTCTGATCAGACTGTGTAAAGTTGTGGCATGACCTTTCTTTACAATTCCCTTGCTTGGGTCTCTCTCAGCATCTGTGTTTCGCAGCACTAGAAAGGCTCATTAATGGTTTTGCAGGTGCCTTTATTGCCATGTCCCATCTTTGGACCTATGATTGATTGTTGGCATCGAGTGAAATTGGAAATGCTCTTTGCTGTGATTGTTTTGTTAAACACCTGCACAATATTTATTACAAAGGTCAGATCGCATTGGTTCCCTCATCTAAGAATATATGTTTCATTTAGACATACCTTTATACTTCACTGCTTCTATAGACCGAGTGTTCAACTGCAGAATTCAGCTTTAGAAATGGTAATGTATCTTTTTTCTTTTCTGCAGCTATCAACAGTGGTGATATTTAGATGTCTGTCTCAATGTCATTTTGCTTTGTAATCAGCACATTTATTTTAATTAAGCTGTCATATTTCATATTTCGCATATCCTTTTTAATAACTGCGCTGTTTGATTATTTGCCTTTCACAGCCACATCTGTATGGTCAGGATCAATAGCTGATTATCAGCAACGCAAAATGTGTGTCAAAGCTTATAAGCATCCAACTGGAGCTTAAAATACACAGAGATGTGAGCAAGTTTTCATTCCTACAGTCATATCTTTAGGCAAACATATAATGAAGTTGTGTACCAGAACACACAGATTTACAGCATGAGTGTGACTATTGTCTTCAATCAGAAACATGTATAATAATGTACTGTACTGTATGTACAGTAGAAATTTAATAATTGTATATAGTGTATTTTATTATCAAAATGTATAATCAAAATGTAACATGCAATCTGTCTGGCCATACATATATGTCATATATGTTCAGAGTGATTTTATAAATGTATTTATATTCTCATAAATGATGACATTAGGTTTCAACCATGTTTTGTATGATCGTAAACAAGTCTATAATTAATTTAATTATTAAAAGTAATCAGTATAATTGAAGTGTTGTATGGTTAATGAGAGCTCATTAAGGGCTCTGAAATAAAGTGCCCCGTACCAGTTATTCTGTATTTTCATATTTAGTTAGTGCCCTTTTACCTTAATTATATTGAAATGATATTAAAAATATGCATATTTATCTTCAGGTATGTTTGCACCATTATATCTCATTCATAATGTATTGATGACATCAAGGAGAAGATTTTCCTCTGCTCTTTCATTTAACTGCAGTAAATTATGTTTTATTTTCATAATTGATACTATTTTCAGTACCACCAGTGTCTTTTACGTGTTTTAAGTGCTGTGAAATGATAAAGCCATCCTACAGGCCATTCATTTGAACTTCACAGTTGAAATGGGAATTCCCAAGCCAGCAATGTGTATGCAGAAAGAGGAAAATCATTGATCCTTTAATGCTATCCCAAAGGGTCCACTGGTGGGGGTAAAATAAAGAAGCCCTTAAACCCTTCAATTGCCAATAATGAGCCATCATCACTCAAATTACAGCAAGCACTGATTGGGTTTAAAGTAATGAAGAAAACAACATGATCAATCATCATCAAGGCCCGGTGTCGTCATGTCAGAGCCCAGGCCTTGTGCTGTGACTGGCGGGCCAGAGCTCCATCTACAGGGGCCAGGACTGGGCCATGTCCTTGGGGCAACCATCCATCCGCCAACATCAACATCTCAGAAACAGCGGCTCCTGAAGCACTCACTTTGATTTTAGAATATTTCTATGACCAGCACCTAATGATAAAATTAGAGCTACATCAACCAGATTATGGGACAGATGTTTTTTTTTTTTTTTTTCATCAAAACATAATTGCTGGTACTGTATATGATCATAATGCTGTATATCCAATGCAGGCTTATTATCCATGGGCACTGCTGTCCAGATGCTGACTTTTGTCTGTAATTTCCACTAGAGTTGAAATTTGTAAAGAGCTGAATATAATAGTTAGTTTTTATAATGGCCACCATGGACGGTTTGTCAAGCACCCACATGCTCTATTATCATTTTAATACCCTGCCTGGACTTATTTCACCAGGGTGCTGACGGAATAGTTTCTGAGCGTAAGCTGTTTTATGGAGAGGAAAATAATTTTCCCTTGGTTCATCACAGATAGCTCAATTAAGATAAGAAGGAACACATCTAAGTCGCACTATGAGGAATATGTAAATGTAAAAGAAAACTCCAGGCAGCACGGAGGAGCAATATTTGCCTAATGAGGATATTTCTATTATTGTTTTGCATGGCAATCTTATTGACAAAATGAAATAGCGACAATAGTCAACCTATTCAACATATCATAGCCTTGTAGTAGGTCCACATTATAGTATGCAGTTCATTTCTCATTCTCCATGTGCACTCTGTCAACTCATCTCCTCCCACTTATTTGCCATTCAACAGTTCAACCAGCCTGCCTGCCCTCAATCTCAAGCAGGAGATGCAGGAGGCACAAAGCAAAGTTTTATTGCTGATCCAATCCCTGTTTAGATTCAGCGTGCATGAAAGCTCCTAAAGTTGCCTACCATCAATAATGAGGTCTCATTTACACAAATTACTCTGAACGCTGATTAGGTATTATCTAACAGCAAGGGCCACCTCGATCAATCATCATCAGCCTGTGGAGCGTCAATGGACATCGAAAGGTTAACCCAGATCTTAGAGGCCCTGCCAGAGTCAGCAGAATCAGAGTGGGAGGCCTCTATGCTGTCGATTGAGCAGCCAGACAATTAGGTAATGATTAAAATAGCGGCACATGGGACTCAATAAGAAAATGAGCCATCCCGGCATAATTTGAGAATGATTTGTTTACTAATCCATATAGCTGTAGACGAAAGTCACTGAAGTGCAATGTATTAAATGTACTAAGTCCTTTCTTTGCCACTACAAACTTTCTTCAGCGTCAGAATCAGAATCAGAATCAGAAAAGCTTTATTGCCAAGTACGTTTTTTACACATACAAGGAATTTGTTTTGGTGTTGTAGGTGCATGTCACACATTTTCTAAAATAAGTTAAACAAACAGGTTAAACAGAACAAACAATGTAAGTATAAATATATGTATATATATACACACACACAGAATGTATTAAAAATACGTTTTGGACTACTAGTGTATGGACTACAGTGCTGTTTGACATTAATAGTAAAGGTAAAAACAAAGTCTGGAGTGAAAAAGATGCACAATAAGTACACTTATTGAATGTCCTGGAGGTGTTTATTTGTAGTACTTTCCATCTGCATATTAGTAAAAAAAAATCACCCATGGGAGAAAATCCTATCCTCAGACTGGGCAATACATCCTTTATCCTGACTAAGTCACCCTCAAATGCAAACCTTTCAGAGAACACTAGAAATCATAATGCACTGATGATAAACTAATGAAGGAAAAGAAACAACAGATACGCTACTCTTAACAATATGCCTTTTTACAAGGAAGCAATTTGGACATGTCACAGTATAAAAAGCACAAGTGTAAATAATAAAGTCAAAGATGGCTGTATTCTATTTAGCTGCTTCAGTTTCAGCATCCTGGTATTGTGCATGCTGGCTCAATGTCACACTGCCTTGGCTTAACGAGACACTTGATTAAAACAGAGCCATCATTAAAGGTGCAATATGTAATACTGACAGCTAGTGTTTAAAATAGTTACTGCAGTACAAATTTAAAATACTGGAGTCGTCTCCCCCGCCCCCTCCTCCCCAGACTCGAAGTTCACGGAGGTTGCCAGGCTGAGACCGCAGCATCCATAGTCTCACTTTGTCAGACCCTCCTCCAAAGCACGCTGTGTATCCACAACAATTTTGCTAGACACTTGTCTCACATAGCCAGACATTACTTCACACCACAGCGGAGTAGCTAACATTAGATGCTGGCTATATTGACATTCATAGAAGCCCGTGCTCACGCGGAGTCCTCAACTGACAGACACACTTTTTCGGTTTAGAATTACGGTAGGAACCGCTAAAAACACAACAACCTCACCGTCCTCTCCACCCAACTGACAGACACACTTCCTCGGCATAGAATTACGGTAGGAACCGCTAAAAATAACACTACCTTGCCGTCCTCTCCACCCGACTGAACACACTTTATTGGCTTAGAATTAAGGCAACAATCACTAAACACACTGGAAACTCAAGGTCCTCTCTTCCCAATTTAAAGCCCCACTCTCTTGGCTTAAAATAACTCACCGTTGTCGGCTACGTACACGTTGTAAACAGCCGTTGCCCGCTTGCCTGGTCGCAAGTTTTTTTTTTGCAGGATGGTAGGGGAAGACTCATGAATATTCATTAGGGAACTCATCCCTGAATGGCTAACCCTGACATTCTTACCCTAACCATAACCAATCCCACTCCTCTTGCCTAAACATAACCAATCCCACCAGAGCAGGCAACAAGTACAAGCCATTCAGAGGGAGAGTAGGGCGGGTTCTTCCCCTACCATACTGAAAAAAAAAATTCCGCTGCCTGGTCCTCCGGTAACGTTAGCAGGGTTAGCATGGCGCCGTTAGCCAGGACCAGTCGGGATCACTTTACTGGCTGTGTTTATTACTATTACAATTATTACAATTGTTAATACTGTAGCTATATAATTCAATGTGAATACACAAATGTTGAAATGACATAAATAACCGTCCCTAGTAGCTGTGATAAATTAGCCTGAAGCTAATGCTTACCTGTTAAGGAGGAAATTAGCCAACTCGGCGTCCATTTGGGCTCTAAGCTGTCTCCATCTTTCAAACACATCTCCAATATTTACAATATTTTTAATGTCTCTGGTCACGCAATTGTTAGAAACATGCCGTTTTTTTAGGTCGGGTAGAATTTATCTCCATTGATCCCGTTTGTTTGTTTGCTGCTTTCATGGCTGTACTAACGTTACAGCTGTAGCGCGCTGGGTTTACATGTTTACAGGTATATCTGGCAACCCGGCCTGGCTGTCAAACTGGGCAGTTGATAACAACACAGTCTAAAACACAAACAGAAATTCCGTCACGGAATGGAAATTTCAAAAGGAGAAAATACTGACATTAGCATTGTTGTCATAAAAGATACTATTTCAACTTGGCATGCTTCCTTAATATCTGATGACGGATTGGGGTCATTTTTTGGATTTATTACAGTAAATATATTACATATTGGACCTTTAATGTTATTAGTATAATCTGTGCTTTGATTATTAACACAGAAGCAAGCCTATATAGCTGTTGCTTAACAGTGGTAATTGCAGGACAAATTTGCACTGAACCTTTGTGTAATAAAAATTATAAGTACAAGTTCTGCCTTGACAGCAGCTCTTTCCATCTCAGGCTGTGAATGTTTGGACGGAGAGATTCAAAACAGTGGAGATGAATATGTGGTTGACAATAACGATGAATCAGCTGCTTGTGATCTAGTAATATGCACTAAAAATGTAAGTTAGACTTCCAACACTGTAAATTAGCATTCAGAGCACCCAAGATTATTCAGACACAAAATGGCCCATATACAGACCACAGGCATAATTTCTGCTCATATTGTATGTGGGCTTCAAAGCATTACTGTATCCACTCATGCCATTTAGACATATCTGGTGCACTTAAGCTGAGCAGGAGATAGCATAACATTTAAAAGTTTGCCGGCACTCTGTATCAGCTCTGTGGTAAAGTTATCTGCACTCATTGTGAGAATAACAGCCTCAAGACACAAGTACACATGTAACCTAGTAGATAGTGTATGGACAAATGACATCCAGGGGGCAGACATATCTGTGGCTGATGTTCTACATTATAGCACACTGCATTCCTGACATTTGCTCATGCAAGTCAGTCTTCTCTCTGTAAACAACAATGCATTTATTTCTTCTGCTTTTGAAGAAATATTATTTTGTTGTTTTGTGTTTAGACTCCATGTGCGGGTATTCCTTGTATTTTCAGTAATTATTTATGATAGGAAAAGGTTTTCAGGGGAAGAACAGCCAATGTCGACCATACCTTCTGATTTGAATAATAAAATTAAATCCCACATCTCTGTCTTTGTTCCCCATTTGTTTGACTAGTATTTAGTCTGGGACAGAATATGATGACACACATTTTAATAATATGACCTCTAATTTTAGAAAGTATTTGTACTACATTACCAAGGAATATTTGGCACATGAGAGTAAATTATCAAGTGGTAGGTAGGAGTGGTACTTTGATCAGCAAAAACATGATTAAACCCTTTATAAATGATTATATTAAAAAGGGAATAAGGAGCAATGGTTAACATATATTTGGATTCAGTACATGTTCTCTTTGGCTGCAAATATTCAGCATTGGATATATTACAATGTTTGACATCTGGACAAGTAGGATTTGCCATCGTGACACAAAGCCAAACACCTAATACCATACTACTCATTAGATACTTCTTATTCAGCACCACTTGGAAGCCACCTCAAATCCAAATATTTGCTCTTTGGAAAACCTTGTTACCCAAATCAGCTGGTGGCCCCTCAGTATACATCCATCTCATAAGGAGTGAGTGCCAGAGCATGCTGTGTGCATCCGCTAATACAAATGAACTTCTTCAGATAGGTCTGACACTTACAGCAGTGAACAAACAGTGCAGCCTCTTTATGTAATGGGTAGCAGTGGGGCACAGCAAAGAAATGATGAGACATGAATGGCCATTGCCTCTGGTGCTATCAGGGCCGCTAGGATTAAAACATGTCCCCCACAGCCAAGTCACATGCGTGCCCTGCTCTCCGGCAAACAAGTAGGGTTACAAGTATTATTACTCTCACCTTTCAGAGGGGTTTTGGATAGAGAGATCATTAAATTAACCGCAGGGCACTGCATTTGTGACCAGAAGTACATAAGCTACTTGAGGGCAGTGGCCTACACCCTGTGTTTCTTGAGATCAGATATAGCTGTCCTCAGAGAGCCAGTATGACATTGAGGTGAGCCTGGGTCTGTAATAGTGTTAGCCTTTTGATCATTATGTGCTTAACACAGTAGATCTTCATTATCGAGGCAATTTTTTTCCACTAAATTCATTTAGTTGAACATTATTTTTCCCGTGACCGAGTTCAATATATGGTACTTCACTCTGACTTGACTGGGAGCTCTTTCCTCTTAGAGGATGGTGAAAGGTAATGAACGAGTGCCTCAAAGAATTTTTCAGCCATCAGTCTGCAGCCTTTCAAAGAGGAGGTGATTGACAACATCCTATCAGTGTAAGTGTGCAGTGTATTATCATAGTTGTCCATCCTGTCTAACAGGAGAGGATGTCCCTGTCTTCAGACGATGCTTTTCATGAAATGGTTTTGCCCGATCGTTGTCAATAAATAAATCTGATAATTGTCAGTGCAGACAGCTGTTTGTGACAGCTTTGTTGTCTTGACTCACTGCATCCTGTCATTCTCACAGAGGGAAAAGAGAGTTTTATATACTCTGACTGCCATCCGGGGAGCGGAGACATTTGCACATGAATCAATTGTCAGCATCACTGTACTCTGACAACTCAGTGACAGCTCAAATACACTGAAAATGGTTTCATGCACATTTTTCTCATCCAAAGTTTGTGGAGATATTTTTCCCAGTCATGTGATTCAAGGAATCTGGAATATCAAGGTTATATCTATCATTATGAAAACAGTAGTGCAGAAATCTTCAGAATTATGGACTTGAGCGGAACAGGAGAGTAGATGAAACATCTCCCTTTTTTTTTTTTTAAATATCTCCTCTTTCAACAGCTACTTGAAAGTGAGCCTCTCCGATTATGATTGTGGCTCTTGTTGCTCAAGATAACTGCTTGACATTTGCTAAATCAGTCAGTGTCAGTCTTGCATACTCAATTTCCCTCCACTTGAAAGCTTTCTGTAACTTTGGCATTTTGCAATGTTCTGTCACTCAAACAGAATTTGCTATGGGTATCGATAAACAAAAAGTCTGACAGCACAGCAAACAAAGAGCTGCTTTTTATTACCGAAATAACTCACAGTGCCTTCCATCAGAGAATCTGGACTTAAAAAGATAGGTGCAGTAAAAAGCAATGCGTTGTATGCATCAACATATAGTATTTCAGATTCACCTTGCGATAGTGTGCATTTGACCGTGGTGATATCCTACACTGTAAAAGAAAGTTATCTCACTTTAAGGATGGCCAACTGTAGAAATCCTCACATAATTGTTTGCCTTTAGGTAACATTCTTATCTATACTGCCTTACAGAGCGTGAGTAGATAAGAGTTGGGCATCTTAATAAAGTATGCAACATATCAGGAGGCTGATGACGGATTGGACATGCAATATGCTGCAGGGATTTAACCGATGAACCTTCTGTTACAATGTTGGATTATTTTAACATTTGGAGCTTACCTGGCAGCAGAAATAAAAGCAGATAATTGATGTGACACTGAGCAGGCACATGTATTGTAATGCCAGCAGTAGGCATCACAACCCACGGGTTAATGAGTTTAGGAAAATGAAAATGACCTTCTGTCAACAGCAAGCCACTTACCCTAGAAGGCGGTGGCACATTGATCCGTATTGGTGAGAGAAACCCTCTCCAGTTGCACTTCATCCTGGACATCTCTTAAATGTTTTGCTAGTGTCAGTGCACTTTGAGTGCTCCCGGTGAAAAGATAATCACTGCGATCAGTGTTCTTTAAGGCTTGACCAGCCACAATAATCTGTTCACATCAACGATTGTGCACTCACTTGTGCCTAATGGCTCTTAAGTTCCCCTGCCCTACAGCTCCCCTGCACCCTCTGACTCGCAGCCCGCAAGCTCGGGGGCTGATCCATTAAAACGACTTGAACATTTAAAGGCCCGTCAATAAACAGTCCCCTATGACTCTACACTACCTCTTGAAGTGTGTGGATTGGGCTCATGTGCAGAGTCACTTGCTTCCAGTCAATGCACCTCAATGTCATAAACAACTATTCATTAACCAGCGAAAACAAACCACATTTGAACTGTAGACAGGGATTGGTTAAAGTTTTAAATGTAAAAGTGGCATTGAATTAGTTTTATATGTATCTTTTTGAGAAATTATACTTATACTATATACTAATTATGCCTATTCAGATAACAACCAGAAATGTAAATAAACTGCTGTGGTTATTGTCAACAATTCAAGGATGATCTACTGGAAATCATTATGTAAAGGACTGTACTTTAAGGCCGTGCATGCCCTCTGTACACCAACATAATTCTTAAGTCAATCATTCTAGATTTAAATCTGTCGTCAAGTTTAAAAGGTGACCAGTACCATCAAATTCAACCTGTCTAATTTTAGGCATATAAGACCATAACAAAAGAGGCAGCCAGCCTCTTTATGCGTGTTATGACCTTCTCCCACATAACATACCCTACTGTTTTGCAAGCTTGTCACAAGCAAGCATGACAACTCTGAAACAAAAAACAGACACTAAAAACACTTGACCGAAAGGCCAATAGCTATCACCATTGCCACATAGTACAAAGGTACAATTTATTTAATTTCAATAGTTAAACATTTTGCCGATGCTTGCCTCATCTTTAAGGTTTTACGTGGGTTGTACCTCCCACACTGAGTCAGTTCATAATGCAGAAGGATAGGAGCGGCAGGGCAACAACGGCAACTACCAGAGGGGACTGTGTTGTTCAATACAGATTAGCAAGTTTATGCAAACAATCTCCTCAGTCAGAGCCACCCACTAATGGAAAAGTCTTTCTATTAAATTAATAGAGGGCACAATCTACCTAACCTTTAAACATAAGCTTAAGATATGTCCTAAAGCAAACCAAACTTGTAATTATGAGTAATCATACTACCTGCCACTGACTCATTGTTTTTACATACTGTATATGTGTATTGTGTTGTACTGTAGTATGCTAACATTAGTCCATTCGTAATAACCTGCCCAGGGACAAGAGATGAAAATAAGCTCATTAGCTGGCACATTTATATTGAGGTGGAAACTGAAATGTTGATTAATGTGCACTGTCTCTGCTTAATAAATAAATATCGAAACAATATTTCTTCATCTCCTTCTACCCTTCTGTGCTAACTTGCCCTCGTTTATAAAGGACAGAAGCCAAAACTCGTATTGGTGGTAAAACAGAACAAGACATCCTCTAGTAGGAGTATACAGCAGAATATTATTGCATGGTGTATATTTCCATACATATGGCACAAACGATTCATCACTAAATGTATACTGTAAAATATAAAAAGGTCTAGAAATAACAGTTGCAATTAGAGTTAAGAGAAAAAAGGAACCTTGCATTTGCATGAAGAGCACGAGATGTAGTCACCTCTCTGTTGTTACAGATGAGATTGAAGTTGATGCTATAAATGGGCCGGGTAACTCCCTTAAGGGAGCCTCAGTTGACATGTGTTACTAAATCTTATGGAGATGCCATCTGCCACTGTGTTAACTGTTGGGAATGCTGACCTCTGAAGGCACTGAAGTCATCCAAAACTGATCAGATCCTGAAAGGCAGACACACTGACTTACGGTTTAAAACAGATTGACAGTCCCTTCTTTTTCTTTTTATTTTAGAAATCTTAATTTTCCTGTGACACAAATGGAAAAAGTGCCAGTTGTAAAACACAATACTACTGCCACCATGTTTCTGTATATGCATTTAAAGTCGTTCTTTCTGCAGTACAGAAAAATACAGAAGTTATTTGCAAGAAATATGGAAAGAATTGTCAACTTCCTTCATGAAGCTGCAAGTACATTTGACATGTTTTTTTTTTTTTTTTTTCCGCGGCCCAAAGTAGAAGAGGTAGATATAGCATGGTGATCAAGTCCAGACTGTGTAACTGACACTATGGAGTAGATTGTGGGTGGATACACTTGCCTAGAGCGTGGGGTCATGACATTAACGTACCAGGCTCTCTGTCCTTAGCAGTGAGTGACAGGAGGAGGCAGCTCGCTGATGCCTTTCACATGGGAATCACAGCTTGCAGCAATATTGAAACAAAAACGTCTGCAGGACTTTGTGGGAAAATTCAATTGTGAGTTTTTGGTCCCTTAATGTTTAATTTAAAGTAAACTGTCGTCCAAAGTTTATTAGTTCAGATAACATTTTTGTTCAAAGAATTGAGCAGCTGTGTTTTCAGCCCTGCCCACAAGGTCACTCAATAGATACCAACTAAAAATAACTCCTTCTAAAATTCCTTGTTGCAACAATTGTTGTAGTTTCAGATGGTGCTCGTTTCACGTGTAGTTATCAAAGAAATCAGTCTTTGTTTTCACTGGGGAGATTATTTGACTAATGAAGCTAAATTAATGAGTTCTTAATTTATTCTGACAATTGGATGGGACAGAAACAACATATTAGCGGTGACATTTGGCTAGAAGGAAAGCTTCAAAGTGCGTTCTTCTTAGCAGTATTTGACAGTGAAGGTATCAGTTGTGTCAAAGTATCTGCGTTGCTGTCTTGAACCGTTGTGCAACGCTAATCAGTTTGTGAGCATTTGGAACTTCTCCTGACTACTGAGCCATACAATCTGCACACCTCAAAGACACCTTTCCTATGGAACAGCAGGGGGCTGCTCGCTTTACAGTTTGTAAGTTCTTCACTGAGTCTTGTGTAGAAGTTTGCAGGCTTATTACTCAAGGGGGGGTCTTCACTGTTTTCCTTGCATGTCCCATGGGTGTCTTTCTCAGCTGTAATGAGGCCTCCTGGACCAGAAAACTCTCTTTAAAACAGGGAGTAATGAGTCCTTGTTGGCAGAGAGAATGGGGATTTGCACTACTCAGTGGAAAGGGAAGGTCACTGAGAGGAGTTTTATTTTGGGAAACTGTCTTGTTTCTGAACCAAACAAAGCTTAAAGGGAAACACTACAAAGTCCTAGTCCCGGGATTGACTATCGTGGTCTAAAGGCAATTCAACACTTTCAAAGTTCCGACGTAGATTTGACAGTTTATGTCCTATATCTTTGTTCTGACTACAGGAATTAGGAGTCAAAGGATGGCAATATAATTTGGCAACAGAATTACCTACCTTTTTCAAATGCATGCATTGTATTGGATGTATTTAGATATTTTCTAGTGACCGACTAATCAAAGCTAAGGGCAAGTGTTGCATACTGGTGTAGCTTCAATCAAACATGAAATAAAAGAGAACATTCAGTCATGTCAAATATGGTGTAATTCACATGCTTTTTAAGGTCTCAAATATGATGAGCTTTTCCAATGAGAATTTGCATGTATAGCTTAAAGCAACTACAACGGTCATTGTTTTGTGTTATTTTGTTTTCGTGAATCGGACCCAGGGACAGGCATTAAGAATAACTATATAGAAATAGCAGTTTTCTCACTGATAGTCTAATTTGCTTATGTATGTCATATGGAGGCATCAGTATTAAATAGAGACTGTCATAACCAGTTAAAAACTCCTTGTAACTGCTTTAATGGAAATTGATTTGCTTTTACAATCAATTCAAAGGCTTTACATAACCAGCTATGCTTATTTGGTTTGTTTTGTTTGTTTCTTTTTCTTTCATATATTTACCTTGGAGGCAAGGTAATGTGGACTAAGAACAGCCAATAGATCAAACATTGATGCTTAAAATTGTCCACCATTCAACCAATCACGTGAAAAATAGGTACAATTTGTACTCATTCAACAACCCATGGTAAGTTTAACCAGAAAATGGGCTCTCGCCCTACATTGACCTACAGTGGGGAAGATTGAGTGCAGCACCTGCTAACCTGGAGTTGGGTGGATGGGGAGGCCAGGCAGTTTGCGACTGCCTTACGTCATCCCTCTACACCAGTAATAGCAGTCACAAAGCCTGCCACCATGACACATCCAAGCATAATTGGCCCTGACAAGAGGGCAAATCATCAACACAGGCCTGATAAGCATTACAGCCAGATGACAGCGTACAGAAGTGTATTAGCAACAGTGTGACATATCACATTACCACTGTGAATACAATAAAGGAGATACTAAACACTATGGCAGCTTCAATGACCATCCATTTCTTCTTTCTTCTACAGGGCCATTATGCCCCATTTTCTATAGCTAATTAGTTGCACACAACTGACACCTTAGACAAAGTAGATAGACATTATTCATATGGTGATAGTGTATATATGCAGTTAATTCATGACAGGGTTGTAAATACATTTACATTGTAAATGTTTGCATGGATGACACCTTTTTTATAATAAATGTGGTAAATCTACAAGAAAACATACGTTCTCTACCATGATCCACAGAACATGCTCAAAAGTGAAATAAGTGTTTATGACTTGTGCTCTATGACTACTTCTACCTACTCTGATTGAAGCTTTTATGACAGACTTGGGAGGCCGATTTCTGACATGCAGACAGTGGAAAATCCATTTCCCTTAATTGTTTTACCACTTGTATTAAAGGCAGTGCCATGTGTAACAGGAGCCTTCAGATACTGGGACAGGTCTTGAACCTGATAACTTGTACATGTTTTATAGCTGTTACATTATAAATTATTTCCACAGACTGAGGCCTTGAGGGATCATATTCTCTCAGCTTCAGTTACTGGTAACATCTTTTAATGATATTAACAAATTTGCAGCTCTAGTGTTTCAGCTTTATCTGGGAAATCTTAAACGGCTCCATGGTAAATACTTGGTTATGATATTATGAGGCACAGCCCACTGTGTGCTGGGTGGATCATATGGCTATTAAAAGTGGGCCAGCAGTGGTAATAACTAAGCTCATAAAGGCCTGTGTTACTGCCTAACAGCTTGTCTGCATTTCCTGTTGTAACAGTGAGACACTGGCTGGAAAAGCAGGAAAGAACAACCATTTTAATGGTTGCAAAAGCAGCTTTTTACGGTTTATTTTTCATGGCTCTATGGTGCTTTGTTAAACCTCTCATTAACCTCATTTTAACTTCCACCGCCATATTTGAAAGTATTGCATTTCTGCTCAGCATCAATAGTGCCATTACTAATGAGGCCCTCAGAAAAAAAATGTGTATTTCCAAATGTGTTTTAGGGTTTACACTCTTCAAGCCTTTTGTATTGTTCAAATAGCCTCGCAATGTTTGCACGTATGGATTCCTGTGGCAAATTGAGTCCATTCGTTATTGGCTGCTATACATTTACCTTGCCACGTCTTCTCAATAGTTCCATGTGGGCTATTATGTTTCCAGAACTGTTGCCAATAAACTTAGGTGTTACCATCAGAGGATAAACAGTACAATATAATATGGCATTTATTCAAGCATATGATTACAAATGATGCTATAAGTGGCCTATGTTTTCTTTAATAGAGTAATAAAATTAAAGCATTGGCCTTATAAAAATATTTTCATTTGTCATTTGAAGAATGGAAGCAAAAACCACTCAATGATAAGGAATGGAAAATTTGAGTTTTCTTTTTTTAAATGGTTCATATTTAAGTTTTTATGACATTATAATCCAGAAATAATATAAAATGAGTTCATGCTTATCTTTTTTTCTATCTGATACTGATGGGGATGTGCATGAAATAATGAGCTGCCAGATAACAGCCTAAAGAGCCATGGAAACCTCTGTGGCCACACAAGACATGACAACTTTTAATCTCACCATGGAACTATGCCAAAGCCCATTTTATCCCAAAGACAGCGAGAGGGATTTGCTTCCACTGATGGAGTTCAAAGATTACATGCATGTCAGATAAGGAGTCATGGGAAATGAGTGACAACACTAGGTATGAAGTGAGGAAGGGTATGTACATAGCTATTTGAGTGCTTGTGTGTTGTTTGAAATGGTTTTTGCTCCATCAATCGTCAGCCACTGTCACTGCTTTTTGCTGCAGTTCTGACTTTTAATAGTCTAACCGATGAGGATGTGGAAATGGTTCACCAAAGCATCTCAGAATCAGAGTCAGGGGGGCACCGGCAGCATCAGACCAGACAGCTATTTATGGGAGATGACAGTTTGCAAATATCTCAATCTGGTGAAAGGCACTCTGGGTGACAATGAGGAGTGCCATGAAATTGGGGGAGTCAGCAGCCAGCATTTATTTCATCAGGCTTTTTCCAATGAGGTGCAATTGCCTGACAGCATAAGGTTATTGGTGGATATGTCATAACACCCACAAGTCCATTCTGCATAAATATGTTGCTAATGAAAGTGTAGCCTACTCCAGAAAGACAAAAGAATAGCAAGGAAATAAGCTAACAAAAAACTTTGAGGTAAAATCAGAATCCATGTGTAAGTGGTCTAACTGATACTTTATATTCAAGCCTTATCTCACAGGAAATGTGTACTTTGTATGAAATAAAATTCATATTTTCTGACATGAACTGAAATGAAAGTAAAAAAAAAGTAAAATCATAACTTGAATTTAAGCCTAACCTTTAACAAAATAATGTACTGTAACCACTAATGTAATGTAATGTGGTAACCTTTTCCTGTAACGAATAGTGTAAGGGATGACAATTCGAAATTCAGTGATTACATAACAGTTACTAATCCCAGTAATGCTCCGTTATGTCGCACATTTTGGGGTTGCCAGTTGAAAGACTGGTCTACTAAACTAGGATGACTTGGCGAAAGGTCAAAAGGTGCTTGCTATCGTCATAAATATTGTAGCGGGCTGCATGGAAGAAGTCAGAGAGCCAGACCTACTGAAATCTGAGGTAGTTTATTCACCGTATAAACACACTTGATACACACAGGTCATCAACCTACCCCAGTGTCTCAGTCATGGTAACCCAACAAATGTAAATAAACATGAACACTAAGTCAAGACTAAAACCCAGGTAATATAACATAGTCCCATTGTCCTTTGCACTGCAGTGCAGAACAGTCAACACTACAGCATCCTGCCGGCTGTTACAATATGTTGTAAGTTCCTAGCTGGCTTGCTAACGTTAGCCACTGGTACGCCTTCATTTAAAAACAGTTGGAAGGTGTGTGAACAACAAGCAGCTTCACTGTGAGAACGGGGCTCTTGGAGAGCTGTATGCAGTCACGTTAAGCTAGCTGTTGTAGTCAATAAATACCTACAAAACGTAGGCTGTCTACTTCATAAACCATAATGTCCCATTTTCTATTTCTATGTTAACTACAGAATATGTGACGTGGATGTGAACGATTTGGAGTGGCTGTAACTAACTACTGTTAGTAATTATTAATGCAAGTAAGGGGTAATGTAGGCCTACATTACAATCTGGACACTAAAAAACAATCAGAATTGAACTAGACTGTAAATTGCCATTAAAACATATATTGCAGTTGTTAGACTCAGGATACCCTAGTGACTGTATTATTGTCATCAAATTGCGTAACAAATTCAGAATAAAATTTAACTATAACAACCATCACGTTAACCAGTGAATGGATGCCGTGTATACTTAGCCTACATCCACCCATAAGCTACAGCAACCCCATTCTACCCTCTGAATGCTGCACATTCACAGTCCTACATTTTGGATCAAAGCTGTGTCACAGCCAATGACTTCTATGAGACACTGGATTAGAGGAGACGGGAAACCAGTTTGCCAGCAGATATGTGCAGCTGAGTATTACAGCTGTATAAACAATATTAAACAAACTGGGAAATATTTTTAAAAGGAAGCCAGTAATTCACCCAGAAATCAAGGGCAAGGTGGTTGCTTGCAACTGAACCTTTGCCCTGTGACCCAAATCATTTCCAGCATGCTCTCATAGTTTTAAACACAGCCATTTGGTTCTTTGGACTGTACTCAAGTAACACTCTCAAAAATAAATATGAACTAAAAGCCACATTCAAAATGTAATTATGTTAAGTGCAGGCACATGTTGAATCACAGGCCCATGCTATGCAATTGTCATTTTGGTCCAGCTCTGACCTTTAAATGAGGTCTGGAACCAACTGATTTCATCAGCAACAGCTGCATTTTTTCATGACTTCTAAAATGCTTACTTTCCTAAGAGGCTCATATTTCTGTCCACTTGCACCAGTCAAGACCTTTCTCGCTACTTTTAGTTTCAACTGGTATTATGTTGACCTGGATTTTATTGAGCATGGCAGAGTGTCCGAGGCACGCTGTTTAGATGTCTGATGTCATGGTGGGGTATAGCATCCAGGTTAGAAGACTTTCAGCTGTGATTGCAAAAAGTGTGGATATCTCCACAAAAGGGAACTTTAAGATCTGCACCTACACAGTGTCTGTGAATGTAACCTATTCCCATCAACATTCATAGATTGGGTTCTCACGGGTCTGTGTTTCCAACTCCTTTCATCTTTACCTACTATATAACATCACAGCACAGCCTACACATGTAGTCGCTTTAGATACAGCTTAACCCCTTCATGCAGAAGTATAAATCCAGCTTTAAAGTCCCTGTGCATGCACGCACAATTTTCAGGAATCTTTACTTTTGTACTTGTGTTTTCAATACCATATGGATTGTAAATTGGCAAGTTGCAAGTTGAGATACGTTTATATTCCTGTAGTCTTGCTTTGCAGTATATTGTAAAATGTATTTACTAAATGATAAGGCAATACCCAAATAATGGATGCATACAAATCAAAACATGGTTTTTGAGCTTCACACATTTTCCATATGAAAAGTATGCCTTATTTTGATCTATTCATGTCAGATATGCTGATTAAAGAGAGGTCAAACATGTAGCGCTACACATGTTTACCAGAAAGGAGAAAAGCTGATGTGAAACATACCATTCAGGAGGGGCTGCTTGTGAGGTGATACTTTTTAATTGCTTCAGACAAATTTGTTTTGAGACAAGCGTCAAATTCAGAACATTAAAGTGGATTTCAGCGGATGAGCACGTAAAAGGCATGCCCTTGGGGAGCACTGTGATGTGCTGGTAATGAGTGGAGGTAATGAAAGACTTTACATAGACAGATGTATCCATTTAAAATAGTAATAAGTACAGTTAAGATGGCAAAGAGCAAATTACACACAACTTTCACTAAAGCACATGTTTATTCAGACTCTGCAGGGACCTGTCATTTTTACTGAGTCCCTGGGAAGTTAGGGGAGCTCCTGACGACTCTCATTGCCCCTCAAACAATGTCAAAACTGTGATAGAGCCAGCATGACAAGTGTTACTGTGTACTGTACCTCTGAGACCAGGCTTGGCTCACTGTGTTATGCACCATACATCCACTGTTGTGTATGGCAAATGTGTATGAATTAAAGTGTAAGATAAAATTCTCTAAAATTAGCAATATGAGATAATTGTATACATGTCTACTCCAATGTACCACAATTTTACCACCAAACCATCACAAGGTAAAGTGAGTTTGAAGTATCATATACATAATTTCCTCATTTAATCCTATTAATTCCAACACAGGCCATACACTGTATAAATATGTTGGTATAGACAATGATAGACAAAAGACATCCATCACAGAAAGTGAACTTGTGCCCCAAACGGTCATTTGCTATTCCGTCTGCAGGCTGAGCATGTGTGACCTAGAGAGGATGCGTGTCCATCCATATGGATGGTGTAACTGCCAGCTGACAAGGTAAATGACACTTTATAGAGTTGTGTCACTCATGAGAGTGCGTGATGTATGCTGGTGCGTATGTTAGGCCCAAACCCTTCACCTCTTGTCTGTTGTTTCACTTATAGCCTGCCGGTGAATCAGCAAAGGTCAATAGACTCAAATGACAGAGCTGAACACTTCTTCATTCTGCTCTGATGGAGAGGGGAGAGCAAGTTAAAGACAAGACTGTTGTTCGACAGCAACTCGCTCCCTACCTGAGCAATCATTTGTGCCATGTAATTCCCCTGGCAGTGTGTCACAGAGATGCTTCCCAGACAGCTGTGTGGTTTTCAGGGCCTTTGTTGTGGAGTCACATGAAGTGATGGATAGTGCACTATTGAATGAAGATGAACCTCTTCCTGTGCATGAAAAGGTGTCTGCACTATGTGTGTTTGTGCACTCAGCAGTGCTGCCTCCTCCTTGTCTTCTCCTGGAGGGTCCGGCCATTTATCCTGATTTAGTCTGGAGTGGTAACATCAGTACTTCCCCTTTGTTCTGGACAGAGACTGATATTCAGCTTCTTACAGCCTTAGTGGATTTTGCTACAAATCTGTGGTGTAAAACTCAGAAGACTTGAGTGGGGTTTGTGTGTTTGCATTGTGTGTGTGTGTGTGTGTGTGTGTGTGTGTGTGTGTGTGTGTGTGTGTGTGTGTGTGTGTGTGTGAGAGAGAGAGAGAGAGAGAGAGAGAGAGAGAGAGAGAGAGAGAGAGAGAGAAAAGAGAGAAACTGTGAGTACACAAGTGTCTTTGTTTGTGAAAACTGTTGCCTCTAACAGTCAGCATGCACAGATCTTGCCTGTGCCAAAGCAATGCTTCCCACGCAGCTAATGGCGGGGATGTGGAAATGAGTGGCTGGCCGAGTTGGTAGAAGCAGGGGATGTGTTAATTGAAAGTTAGGATCACTTTGTGGCCATTACAAGGAAACCTGAGACATGTTAACGCAACAGAGTTAGGCAGCACCTGCTGTCACTAGCTAATTGTGTTGGGTTTGGTCATATCTGTCAGGAGCGGGTTCCCATCACGCTCTGCCTCCAGTTACAGCTGTATTACTGCCAGAGTTGACATTACAGCAGCAGCCACAGGGGAGCTGGAGCCAACCTGTGACCTCACAGCCATGGCTCAGGCTGATGGAACCCTTAAAAGCCTATATAAGGCTCAGTCATTATTCTGCCATTTGGGGGGGTTTCTCTGATTTAAATTGCATTTTATTAATAATAATAATAATAATAATAAAATTATATTTTGTATACAGTATATAAGTATGAGTAGTGTGCCATTTTTATCACATATTTTAGATTCCTCTCTGAAATTGTTGTATTGACTGACTGAAGGAGCCTCTGGCAGGAAAAGAAAAAAACGAGCTATGTGTTTCCAATTCATCCTCACTTACATATGCATCAGTCTCAAACCAGGGTGCTGTGCAGATGACTCACTGAGGAGACATACTGTGCTTTTGAGGACCTGCTAGGGGCAGCAATGTATAATCTGATTTAGACTAGAGCAACCTCCTATTTATTTTTAATTGTCCCACTTTAGCATTTAAGAGCTATTGATCCCCGGAAAAGCATTAAGTGACAGAATCACTATTACTGTTAGTGCCCCCTGCTTGGGGAAGGCACATCAAAGGACATTTTAATGTCACTGACTTTCTGAGGGAATTTGAAGCGTGGTTTTGAACAGGCCAGCCTATGAACGAAAAGGACACACACTAGACAAACGCAGAAACAAATGTGAGGGCAATTTACAGCTAATCAAAGAACAGCTGGGAATTGATTTTTTTCTGGGTGAGTGTTTGTAGTGCAAGGATTTCATAAAACAACAACATTTAAAAGTCATGTTGGGCTCTTGTTAAATTCCAAACGTTGATGGTCACATTTATTATTTATAGAGAAAATGTGGAAAAAAAACATGAAGGGAAACATTGTGCCTATAATGCTGCATCCTTTCTTTGAGATTTTGAAAATTATTTAGATCCCTGGTGCTTTATTTGTCTACTATTTGTTTGCAGATATCACACCTGTAATCTACCCAGGGCTCTTTGTTGAACAGTCGCCTTGCATTGACTCCACTTACAAAATACGTCCCTTTCAAGTGAGACCTCCCCCCTTCTTCTGCTACCATCCCCAGATGTTTTGATTAGCAGCAACTCGTATGCTGGTCAGATCCCGGGATTAATGATGGATAATTTGCCTAAGGTTGGCACAGCACACTGCCACGCTGCCAGCCTTTGGATGCCATATGGGCAGAAGCAGCTGTTTTCATTACTCTCCCTTGCCCAGATGTGTCAAACAGGATGCCGACTTCAATCCGCAGTCTTGCTGGCACTTGGTGGGGGGTGCTTTATACTAGCTTGGCAGCTAATTACTTTAATGTAGCCGAGTATGGAGGCCCTGCATGTTTTTTAAAGGCCTTTTACAAACAGCTGAATGCCAGCTGTCACCTCTGTGCACAATGAGGGAAGATGGATAGGTAGTAGCTGAGTGTCTGATGAGGTTGGCCGCGGGCACAGACCCAGCCCAGACCAGGGGCAGGGCAGCCTCTGCTCACGAACAATGGGAAGGTCATCCCAAAAACATGCTGGCAAGCCACGTGGCCACAACACCACAGTGACACCGCTCACTTTACTAAAAATCTGCACTTTTAGATCCGACCTTGCCCATGTTGTCCATGTCGCTGCGTTTGCCCTCTCTCCACCCAAAAAGCTACTGCGGAGCTCGTTCAATAAAATTAATGTGAATGTGGTAATCTGAGCTGCGGAGGTACAGTGCCAAGTCACAGCAAAGACCACACACAGGATAAGCTGGCACAGGAGCAGAGAACGGCAAGTGAAAACAGAAAGGAGGACGCTGCCAGAATGTCAGCTGGGTCTTTACATGAGATTGCACACACCATGGAACATGTGTTCAGTGTGTCCCATTTCCTGCTGAGCAGCTCTGTTTTATTGTTCAGTGATAAATCCTGAGATTTGTCCCAACTGCCACATTTTTCATTGTTCAGACGTGTATGCCGCTGCTGTCTTCAAACTGTGTATAATGTGCTTTAAAGTGATTGACACCAGTCAGATAAAACCTTCCCTTTTCTTCTGGGACATTGACACATGTCAAACGCCCTGAATAATACAAATAATAGCTTGGTGCGTTCAGTCAATTTCATCATTACAGCAGCACAGGGCATCAATAAGTTTTCATTACGCTGAGATGCCATGTCTATATTATCACTTAAACAGTGCCCAGCAGCAAGAGTTGAGCGTTGACATCATGAAAGGGTCAACAGTGCCTGTCTGTGGCTTCAATATTTCCATCAATAAGACTTCATGCTTCCACACCTGTACGTCCTCACTCTTGTAATGATTAACCAGGGGTTGCTCTCAGTCAATACAGTACGATAGTTTCTTCCCAGGGCAGGAGATGAAAGCATTGTCTTCATCCTGGGCCTCCAGTCATCAAGGTGGTGAAACATGTCTAATGACCCAATGTTTTTTAATGTTTTTATTTTTTTCCCCTCATAGTTCACCACAGAGCAGTTGAATATAAACATTTGGAATTTGAGGCATTGCTCGTCTTATTGACAGGCCTAAGAACACAAGCGATGTGGAGCTAGTAACAGCAGTAGCGTTCCTTTTGCAGCTCGATCCAACAAAGTCACCGGGGTGTTGTTTTGTTGCTGTTGTTTTTGTTAAGTATTGATCTTAATGTTGCGCTTCATGTTCGGCCTCCATTGGGGAAAAGATGAGAAAAGAGAGCATTTAGTAAATCAAAAGATCTTCTTTTAAGCAAGGGTACCCACATGCTTTCTTCTCTTTTTCCCTTCCTTTGTATTTTGAGTGACATTTTGTTCAAATTACTGACAGTGCCTTGGGGAAGGTGATGCTAAGTCTTTAAACTGTTATCATTGTATAAACAAGTGGTGCTTTATTTCCTCGATGTAGTGCATAATTCAAAGTGGTGTTTGTTCAGCATGGCTCCAACACTTCTCCATGTAGTGTGCATAGCCTCCCCAGCACTTTTACAGTCATGCTCACTTTTGGGCCTTAGCCTCTTCTCCCATAGGAACCTATTATCCTTCTTAACATATGCAAAAGCTTGCTGGATTGTGCATCATACTCACTAAGGGACTTGACACACTCGTGTTATGAGGCTCGTACTTCTTTGCGGGCTGCTCAGCATTATTGTAGGGGTGCTTCTCATTTAGAAAGCTCTCCTCAGTCTGAGGGCTTTCACGAAGAAAGTCATTATAAGTTTTGAGTGAACATGAAGGGTCATACATCAGAGAGATGACATTAATATGTGTTGGTATGAGTTGGAGCTGGACATTATTAATTTTACATATATTCAGGGTTTATCCTTTTTTTTTGTTGTTCAAAGATATAAGGTATAACCTTGCATTCTTTTTTTCTGTCTAGCACTGAGAACACATTTTCAATATTTTGCTCACCTACAGACCATTGCATTCTTTTTGGAGAAGCAAAATGTTATAAACATTTTTAATTAGATTCAAGGACACAGAAAAACTAGCAGTTTTTCCCATCATCACGTCTGTTCTGAAAGCATACACTCAAAAGAGATGGGGGTACCTCAGCAATGCTTTGATTTCAGCTATGAAATTTTAATTTGAAAAAAGAAAGGAGGGAACATATTGCGCTCATTCAAATCTAACTTTGTTCCCTCAAACTGGAAGATTGGATTTTCTTAATTAAATTATCCCCCTTGTTCACATACTCAAGGGGGCCATTGGCTCAAGGCAGTGAGAAAAATGTGTCTGGGTTTTTGGATGCACGGCTGGCATAATGCTGGTTTGTCAAGAGAATGAAATGTTTTGTTCTGGTTACACTCCTTTTTTCCATTCCATTTGGACGCCTTTTTTCTAACTGGCCGTCCCTGCTTTCTTCTGTGCTCCTCTGTGTTGTGCCAGCATCAGCCCTGAGCCTCTCACCGAGAGAACGCTTTGATGTGTCCCCACTGTGCTGCCGCCCCCCTGTGCCCTGATTGGTGGATAGCAGGCGGGGCTGGCGGGGCAATGTGGGAGTGGATGGGGGATGAAAGCGAGCAGGGCAGCGAGGGGGCACCTGCTCACAGAGCCTTGCCTGTGTGTCTGCTTCATCTTCAACTGCTTCCCTTGACCGCAGGCTGAACTCCTGTGTCAGCGACCATCACACGGTCACTATGACCTCCCTCTCTCTCCCCCTCTCTCAATTTATTTCCTTTCTCTCTCCCTCCATATCCTCTTCTTTGCTTTCGCTCCCTTTTGTCCGTCTCTCTATAAATGTGTTATGAGAGAGAAGCAGATGACAGGTGAATATTACTGTGTGTGGAGCATTAAGCAGAATACGAATCAAATGAAATTCCTTCTTTATTCAGACAGAGAAATAAATTATAATAACCGTAAGGTATAACTTTTGTAGATGAGTCTTGTCTTAATAATGATGAAGGTGAATGAAGTCACTGAATACTTTTATAAATCTAAGGCAGATGAACAATATCCGACTACATCTGTCAACTGTAAAGCTGCTGTTCTGATTCCCGCTTTGTGGGAATTTGATTAACGATAAAACCATGCATTATGTCATTCCTATGTATGCGATTTAGTGCTGCCAGAAGGTCAGAGCCAAAGGACCCCTTTTTTACTTTTATTGAGATGTCTCAGCAATAAGGGCACTGTTTCAGCACAGCTGTATGCCAAGACAGGCCAATCAGCAACAATGAATGTCTCTGTGCCATCACATTTCAGACTTTGCTGCAATGGAAAAGAGGTTTTAGCTCATGGCTGAAATGGTTAGCTCATGGTACCGACAAACCTGATTTACAAATTGTTTTGCAAAAATGTGTTCATGTTCTAATTTGACTGGCAGTAGTCTCAGTTTATTTCATACTTATACTGTGAACAAGATTTCATCACAGAGTTCGCATTCATTTATATGGAGATCAAGACATTAAGAAATTGTGTGATGTGAGGATATTTAAACTAGCTTCATTCTTGATGTTGCAATGTGACATTGTTCCACCCACTACATGTAACACCTTTGACCTAAAATTTGAGGCTTAGAACAATGCTCACTTCAACACCCGTGATGATAATTGTCCGTAGGCCCATGAGTATGTGTGCATGTGTTTTTTTCTTTTTTGCAGCGTTTAATTTCTTTCGACGCCAGGCTCAGCTGTGACCCTTTTCTCTTACGCTGCTGGTCGTGTATCCACTCTTAGGCAACACTATATGATTAAGATCTGTCTGCTTTAAAGAGCCTTTTGGTGTACAGAGATCTTGCTGCTGACCCTGCGTAAAATGCATTTGTTGCAGAGGTGACCTGCTTGTAAATGAGGGTCATGGTTTAGGTGCAATAGGTCACAGGAGTTGACCCTCTCTGTGCGTGAGGGCACCTTGGTGGCTGCCACTGCTTCGACCCCCGAATGCTGAACGTGCATTTGATTGTGTTAGGGCCAATAACGTATGGAGCTCCGAGACAACAGAGGGGTCACGTCTGGGCCCATTGAGATGTGAAAGGTGACAGGCAGCATGATCTAAGCCAATAGAACTCAAAGAGCATCTATCAGATGTCTTCGACAGGAGTGTTTGCTCAGCAATCAGACGGCATTCTTTTAAAGACACACAATTTGTGGATGAAAAGATATTATCTAATGTCATTTGATACTGTATGATAGCTACAAGACCATTTGTGAAAAAGACCCAATTATTCAAGCAATAATAAACCTTGTACAGTGATCAATCTGCCATTGACTTTAGCCTTGTTTTCACTTGCCGAGATGTTTGTGAGAAACTGGAAGAAATTGTTAAAGAAGTGTAAAAGACTTTCAAGGCTGCCTGTGCTTGAGAATTTCAGAGCAAAGCATCACAACGCAAAGCACTTAGGCCAAATCCCAAAGGCCGTGACTGGCGCAGCGTGTCCCACATTAGCTCAACCACAGCTCACTGAAATGGACTCGCCTGAGTGGAATGAAGCCCATAAGGCACCATGCACACCACGCCAGCGGCTTTATCATACAAAGATCAATGGACGGCAGCATTCACTCTGAGCACCCAAGCTGCAAGGACAAATACAGTATCTTGGGGGGGTTGTGAGAGTCATTGATAGGCTTAGTCTGTGTATGTCTACGTCTAGCCTCCTTTAATCAGTTTTCCCAACAACAAACACTGGGCGTCAACTGATGCGTTTCAGGCAGTGAGGCCTTTCAGGCAGGACAAAAGGTGGTGGAAGCTGTGGGACTCAGGGCCCGGGCCCTCTCCTTCGGTGAATGTCTCTCAGTTTTCCAGTGGAGCTCAAAAGGCCTTTGCCCTTCCAGCTGTAAAATTGGCAGACAGGGAGCCTCTAAAATCCCTTAATACTGTGAGTCCACACAAAACTGCAGCATTTACTCTGAAGGAGCCAACCAGGCTTCAGCACAGCCCATATCAGACAGTGGTAGGGACCAAAAACAACATATTTTCCATACTTTTATTGAGAGTAGCAGTGCATGTTTATGTAATTTATTGTGCTTCCATAATAGTGAATGAAATGGATGGAGGTATTGTTAGCCATGAAAGAAATTTACACCCATATTACATCCCCCCCTTTACATTTTTACTGAATGGGTTGTTATTTACAGATCTGAGACAGAGGATGTTATTGTTAAAACTATGAATTATGATTAGTAACAGGTATTTTTACACAAAAAAGAAACTGTCACAATTTCATAGAGGTTTTAGTAGTTTAGAATGTACTCTTATTTAACACCTTGTGCTTTGAAGTGATGTTTTGCATCAACACTCTTGTTTGTGCTAATGGATTTGCCATGTGCTGTAGATTACTTGAGGAAATGACAGTATTGTGTAGAGTTGAAGAAATATATAATTTTGATAAGTAATTATTAACTCAAATTCTTCAATCAGTAATTGAGTAATTACTATAATTAAAAAAGCAAACAATTGATATTTGAGTATTTCTCAGTCAAAGTTTTGGTTAGACAACAACCTGCTTTACATAATAATTCCAGTATCCCACACTACAATGCATATCACTACACACTATTAGATAAAAATGTTTGATTGTGTCTATATGCACCATTTGCTACTTGAACATTGCTTCAGTCTAGTGACCCTCGTGTTGTAAGTCTCTATACTGTACACAAGAGCACTAAGTGAAAGTGCTGAAGGTCTGCATTCATCATTATTGCATCACAAGCTGGTGAACTGAACTAAACTGGAGAGTGAAGAATATCATTTATTTATGAAGTGGCCCGTGACTTAAGAGGATCATGGATCTTATGAGGGATTTACAGTACCCACTGTAAGATAAAATAACTGATGTGCATTTAAACTAAGAAACAGGTCATCATTAGCGTTAAACATAGCTTCAGAGATCCCTCACGGTCCCATGAACCCATGTAATAGTAAGTGACTTTTGAGGTGCTCTACAATTCACACCAGTACTCTGTTGTTTACAAGTTATTTGACACTTGAACAAAAATAGAGATTGAAAAGCTAAATCAAGAATGCTAATGGTTTATTTAAATGTTCTTAACAATTCTGATGGCCATGAAATTGTGTTTTCCATGTGAGTGTATTTAGACAAAATGTAAGTACAGTATGGTTGCACGTTTTTGAAGATTATATTATATCAAGTATTTGACAATTTAATTGTTGTTGATGATGTTGAATGATTGTTTCAGCTCTAGTAATGAATACTTCCTATAGGTTTAAATTGCCTACGGTAATCGTGGCATATTGCTTTAATTGACCATCTTAAAGCATCATATTAGCTCTGAGAAAGCACACTGTAAATGTTTGTTTATCTCTTTTACTACTCCTATATCCATTGTTAGAGAAAACATATGGCAAAGCAGCCTTTAAACAGACACCATGTAGAGAAAATACAGCAAAATGACTACTAATTACAATAGTAGTTGGTCTTCTCTAACCTTTTGTAAATTTATGAAATTGGCTAACAACAAGGTTACGACATAGGCAACAGGACACTTTGAAAGAAAGCAGTGGAGGAATTGTGCAGTTGACACAAAGCACATCAGTCAGGACCAGGCTATGTTGTTTACATGATTCACCGGACTCGCTGATCATCACGGCCTGTGGCACTCTGTCAGGGAAAGAGAGAAAGGATTGTAACTTTGGCCCTTTTGTTTAATAGCTCCCAAAGACAGAGGACACAGAAATTATTCTGAAGAGCAGGAGGCACACGGTGGAAAATGACCTTTAACTGCACTTCCTTAGCTGAATCTCATCCAATTAGAGCACTGTATATTTTCCCTAATAGCAGCTGATGAGGCAGGGCGTATGAGCGAGCACGCCCGACCGGCGTTGCTATGCAGCGAGATGGCTGCTTAGCACCAGAGGAGCGCTAGGGAATAAGTGAGCAGAGAGCTTTAATTTGATATGGTTAGAATCCTGCAGGCTCCAGGGTCGTGGGTCACCAGGAGCTTGTCTCACACTGAATATGAAGAAATCAGAAGTAAATTGCTTACATCTGCTGCCAGTGGCTGTGAAGGCTGTGATTGGCTCCCAGAGGTGTGCACTATCTAACGCAGGCAGCGGAAAAGGGGCCTTGGTGCAAGGAACGCTTGTAATTGGAGTAATTCTGCATTAATAGATGTTAAAAATCCTCCAAGCAACTGGTTTGAAAAGCAGTGCCTTCATGAAATGCGGCAGGATCAGGGGGGCGTTTTTTTTTTTTTTTTTCTTTTTTTTTCTTCTTCTCCTTCTTCTCTTTCTTCCACTTTAAATGTCTGCACTACATTGCAAACACAGCAGCCGGCTGTAAATGCTTTGTCTCCCTGATGAAGGCAATGATGGTTATGTCAGACGCCAGGGAAGATAAATAAGGTAAACAAAAGTGCCATGTGAAAATTACAATCCATCAACATTGTCCACAGTCTGGAATGAGAGGAAATAGCTTGTAATATTACTGGCAATGAATAATGTTATATCAGGTCAAAGTTTGAGCTGCTCCATATTGCATCCTCCATGTTTCCAGCTATAGATTCCATACTGGCTATCTGGTTTGTTTGTCTTGTATTCATTGTGATGACTGCTGAGCTATTTCACCATGCTACAAATACTGTACATTTTCTCTTGTCAGTGTCTAGTGGATCATGTTTCTCATCACAGCCCCTACTTTGGGACTGTGTCCAACACAAAATGGGACAGGCTGTGAATTATCACAAATGCTCTGGCAAATGACACTTCATTGGAAGGTCTTTGTCACCAATTATGTGTCTATTAAGAAGCAGTCAATCAGTCAATGTGCAAATAGCTAACCCTCCAAGGGCTCAGCTATTGACAGGATGCTGTCAATAGTCCATCTGATATGATTTAACTGTGGAAGAACTGTGTGCTCACCACAGAAGCTTGACAATCCCGCCGACCGTTTGGAGGCTAACTTCTATTCCCGCTAGTTTATTGACCAACAATTATTTTAATGAGCCTTTTTAATGGAAATATATTATTCACATTGCATTTGCAGAGCGTCTCGCTGTGTGAGAACCTTTTGATTACAAGGTCCTCAGTACATGAAGTGTAGGTCATTTCTTTGCTGAGCAAAATAAAAGTTTCCATTTCACTTTAAGAGCATCACATTTTGTGTTATGTAATACAAATGAGCCACTTTCCTCCTGTCTTGTGGCCTCCAGCATATTATGCAGCAGCCACATTTGACTAAACCAAAACACAAATTGGATGTCTGGCAGACTAATTTGATTTCCCAAAAACCCTGAAACTGAAACCCTGTTAGTTACGTCAAATGATGGACACTAATATTGTGTTTTCAGCATGTAACTGCAGCTCAGCAGACTATCCCATCCCAATCAAAACAGTTACTTCACAAATGTTATTACATTATGTTGCCATTTTCAGACAAATGACTGCAAAACGGCTCTGCCTCACCATTGATGTCCATGCACAAACACATTACATATACTTGCTTACTCTGGTTTCATAGAGTCCGACTGTCTCATTTAAGTAAGTTATACTTGAGATAATGTGCTACAGTACCATCACTGTAGATTAAAAAAACATTTCTTAACTACACACGGCAATAGCATGGAAGCAGTCAGTGCAGAATCCATCGATCCCTCTACTATTACAGGAAAAAGTAAGTCAATTTTCAATGTTGGCTGCTGCTTTCAGACACTCTTTCTGTCAAAGACTGAATGGATTGTTAGTAAGCAAATTATAAAATGAATGACAATTCTGTGACATTGCATTTGCTTTAACCAATTGGCTGGTTACAGTGGCATTCACTCACATTCTGACACATCCTGATGGATAATCAAACATAGCAGCTGAATATGGCCAGGGGCACACACTGATACCATACCTCAAATACAGTTATTCCTAGCCATGAAATGCATGTGATTTGCCTCAGCTATTGCCATTAGGTAGATAAGTGCATCTTTTCAATTTCCCCCAAGCTCACAGGAGACTCTTTATGCTCAGGATAGATCAGACTGGCAGTGAGCAAGCTGAGGACCTGATAGTCCTCAACTATCCACCATAATTACCATGACAGACTCACTTAAGCTTCTCCTCCATCTAGCAGTATTACTGACATGGATAGATCTCAGGATTCTTGTTGTGCATTATGGTCATACACCGGCAGGAAAAGCAGGGAGGTTACGGCATCTACAGTTTAGACCTTGTTCTTGTAATGAAAGGTGTCAGAGAAACGTAGGTGGACTGAATATATTCCACCGGGATGCTGTTCAAAGACTGACAGGGATTAGATTAATTAGTCATAGACTATATAGGCGGATAGGTACATTGACATGTCTTTATTATTGACTTCACACACATAAATAAAACACTAATACAAAATAGAAATTAAACCAAATTAGGAATTCACTTTAAAATATCCCCCCTCCTCGAGGGGGCATTTTAGAATAAATTCTCTTTTCATACATCTTATTTTTGCACTTCAGATTTTTCTCAACAAGCAGAAGACTCCAATATTGTGATTCCTTTGATTCCTTTTTGGCACATTTGAATAATACTTCCCGTTTCCTTGTTTCTGATATGATTTGTGGGGTGGAAAATAAACAGATAATCATTAAAAGCAGAGTAGTCTCCAGCACATAAATCAGTGGCGGGTGTTCCAGCTGAGGTAGCTCAATAAGCTTTCCCTTAAACATTGGCCCATGGTAATGGGAATATCTGAGGGTCAATCGGGGTTAGGCAGTCTTCCTCAACAGGAAATGAGCTTTTGGTGGGCTGTGTTCCCAAGGCAATGAGCAATGTGTGTGTGTGTGTTTAATCTTAGCTAATATTGTTATAATAACTGGATAAATTATTAAAAACAAGCAAATGGTAACATTCTGAAGTCCACCAGTGCAACTTGAATTTGTTGTATTATTTTACTTTCAACAGTACAGTGGAGGTTCCTTTACTGCCCAAATGTGAGCCTTTTGTGGGTGGTTAAATATATATAAGATATAACCTCTGTTTTCTTGGGTTAAAGGTCATTGCTACATTACTTACACAAACTCCTACTCCTCAAGTAAACTTCCTCTTCACATTCTTGTAAGCATGATTTTACCTCCTTTAATTCTTTGCACATAGTGCATTCATTTTACCCCCACAAGTGAGCTGTCAAATCTTTGTTCTTTTCATCTGTTGTAAGGTCATTATTGCCTCGAATGTGCTGTAGAGCAGTAGCGGTGAGGGGGTAAGAAATTCATGTCCTAATATGCAAATTAATTCATGAATGCTCCATATTGTATAACCGCATGCATCTGGCATGATTGGGCAGTGTGGGAAAAATTGTCCTCAGCCAAGGCATTTTGCTACTCAGCAAAAGGTAATGTCGAGGAGTGGAATCGTGTTCACAATTACCATGATAAAGGTGAGCATGGGAAGAATAAATTGTGAAATTAGGAACTTCTGTGTGCATGGCACTGCAAGACAAAAGTTCCCTATATAAATATAATACAGACTTACAAATGCATCAAATAAATACTTTATTCATGTGGAGCTAATTTCACCCCGCCATTTTGATCACGTCATTCCCTCTGGAAAATTGCAATTAAGTTTGGAGAGATAAAACATGCCAACTACTCTGCATTTCAAGGCTTGATTGGCCTATCAGCCAGTCAGTATGCCGGCATGGTTTTCATCACTGTTAATTGATCCTTTCTTTAATTAATCTGGAAAGGAAAACCCATATCTCTATCCTGTCTGATCGTCCCCTCTGTCTGTCATAACACAATAAAGGCCCTATCCTACTGCTGGTAACTCTGCCTTAGCCTGTCCTGCTGGCTCTTGGCCAAATGGACTATTTATGGTGCACCTATCTAACGACAAGCCTGCTGCACGGAATTCAATGGCTGGGTTCATTAGCAGTGCTTTACCCGGCTACTTCTAATTTGCATGCAACGACACCTTGCTTTTAATATGGATGTGAAGGTTAGTAGTAGGCCAAGCCACTTTCTCAACTACCATTGCTCTAATTATTGTTCGTCCAGCTCCCTGTCCCCCTACTGTCACTAACACCGCCACATTTTCCCTCTTTTTTTTATGCTTTATTCGTCTGTAGGCATTCGTCATGTATGTTAGCATACATGGTGTTAGCATACCACACTGCCACATGGAATAAAACTTTGACTGTACGGGTTTGTTTGATTATGAGTAATGTGATGGATAACCAGAACATTATACTGTAGCAAACAGTTCATGAAATATAATGAATACATATAACGTTGAAATATATATTTAAAAAAAAAGTCATTCTAAGTTAAACAAGCTTGCCTCAGAAGAAAAACAACGTTTGGTGTCTTGATATCATTATAACTTTACGAATTATGAGTATTTCTGTCTTTACAAATACAAAGGCTTCTATACGTCTTTGTTTGAGTAGCATGGGTGTGGTCTTCAGCCAGGAGGATACCTCAGTACTTTTTTTTTTTTAAATACTTTCTTTGTGCATGGAAAAAAGTCTGCCCTCTCTTTTGTGTATTTTAACAGTTGGCCTGTGATTCTGACAGCTCTACCTGCTGTAATGGTCGCCTCTAGGAGGTGTGAAACAAGGTCTTAACGCTTGGCTTTTCACTATGAATGTGTGGTTCTTTCTGTGCTCACAGTTAAAGTTACAATTGGACCATAAAGCGTTTTTCCCCAACAGACTGTAAAGAAATGGATGGGAGGCAGCTGAGAAATGAACATGTGAGTATCTGTTTCTGTCTAATTAAATCCGCAGAACAGCCTCAAGCCTTCCTCTGCCAAGACTGGATTCAGACAACTTGCAGATACTGTAGCCGCCTTCTGTGGTAGCACACTGCCACCTATTGTTCAAAGTCCTCATGTCTTGCTCTGAAACCTTTGTCTGCCTTCTCTCTTGATTGCCCTAAAAGACAAGTTAGCTGGTAACAGATAACTGATGATGGTGACATCAGTCATGTGCTGGGATAAAACACTCTTTTAAGATCACATATCTCTTTTGAAGGCTTCTTTATTACTATTTGTACAACACATAGGCTACCTCTAATGGCACAAATCATCTGAGCAGGAGAGTAATGTAACCCCAGCTCTAATGTGTTATCATTGTGAAATGTGTTTTCTTAGTGTGGGATTCTGCAAAGGCCCATTTGTTGTTGTTGCTCTTGAGAACAAAGCAAAAGAAGAAGTGGCAGCTGGAGGAGCAATTTTTGTCCATCAAGGGCTATTGAGGGTTCAATTATTTATCTTGTGAAGTGTTCCAAGGATGTGGTCAGCTCATCAGGGTTATAATGCATGGAGTGAGAGGACATGTGCATGGAGCACAGGGAGGAGGATGTTGTTGTAGTCTGAAAAAAAGTCAGTAAAGCTTGTTTCCAGATACCAGAACTCCCACGCTCTGTGCAGCTGATGAGGAAGTCTTTCAAAACGGACATTGTTCATATCTCTGCTGGTGAGGAGGACAAAACTGTGAACGTTCAACACTTGGCAAATTTACTGACTTACTCACGTAGAGACAGGAGAGAATGAGTTTATTCCTCTTTTAATAATGTTTATTTATTGCAAGTGTAGGTCAAGCCTGCTGGTCAGTTCTTCGTCTTAGTCTTAAAGATATTACACGGTATATAAAGTGCGAGGAGTTGATGTTGATACGTTCTCTTTATCTTTTAAAGACCTTTTTCGAATGAAAGAGAATATTTAATTAACAAAATTACAAAAATAAAAACATTATATTTTAAGATTTTAAATGGATTTTTTGACAATTTTATAGAAGAACAATAGTTAGAAGAAGGAGAAAAAGAAGGTATACTTTATTAACCTCGCAAGAGGAAATTTTATTATATAATAGTTACATTAGATCTTATGTCTTATGTATGTGTGTAAAGAGTGGACTCAAACCATTCCACTAGACAATGGCTTATGAAGTTTATTTATAGCAGTATTTATCCTTTTTTTCCCCCGTTGAGGGAATTTTTCCTCATCAAGAATCTAAAGAAATAAGGTGTCTTATGCTGTACAGATTGTAAAGCCCTCTGAGACAAATTTGTTGTTTTGATTTTGGGCTACATAAATAATTGACTGTGTAAACAGCAGTGTGCGTGTACTGGCCACAAAACTGATGCTAACTAGCCTAACATCATGCATTGCACCAACAGCCCTGCAGCCCTGTAGCGTGAACAAGCAGTGACAAAATAAACTGCAAAATCATTTGGTACTGCTTTATAATTTTGACATGTACACACTATAGTTTATAGCTAAATAGTGAATGACCAAAGTGCTGCTAATCAACAGACGTTTCAATTCTTTGAAATACTTGATGTGACCAGCCGGACCAAAGCAAATTTATCTACCCTAGGGTTACAGCTACTGTATGCCAAATATTTATTCAAACATTGGTTGAGTGGCAGAAGAAATGCTGCACTCATCACAGGATAATTTATCGTCTAGCCTACTCTAAAGCCAAGGAAGCTTCGGCCATATTTTTTCCAGCAAAGATACATAACAACAGTTAATGGAGAAAGGTTGGCAGGGGAAAACAGAAAATGCATTATGTCCATAAAGAACGTCAAAGTCCTCGATGACATCATTAACTATTTTTGGTCCATTGTGCTTTCTAGCAAGTACAAAAACATAGCATAATATAAAGTATAGCATACATCATGAGTATCATGATTTACGTTGTTTTTATGTGGTGTGACCAATTTTAGGGGGGTTTCTGTCCGTTCATGGTGAAAACGCTGCCACTATACTGTACTTCCATCTTTCACAGAGAGCCCTTCTTTTTATGAGTTCTGATTTAACAAATGGTCTCTCACAAAGCTTACAATTTACCAGCATTTCAAATGGAAAAAAAAGTTCTGATGTTCATTGGCCAGACTCACCAATGCACCAGAACTTCTGACTCTTCACATCAAGAAAAGACAAATGCAGCTTCAACCCAACGAGCCAACCCCCCACTATATTCTATTACAACATATCTGAACTTGCATGATAAAAAAAAAGTCCAATTCTGACGTTACCCAAATACATTTGTACAAAAAGACAAAGTAGAAGTTTGATCCAGTGAATTTCAAGCGACTGTAAAAACAGCGCCTGAGGCAAAATCCATCACTAGTTTATCTTCCCAAAAAGTGGATCACTTTCAGAATTCCTGCTAATGTCCATCCATTTCTCCCAGTCAAATGGACTCTGGAGAAGTGACTGATTTTGCACTGAACTCAATAATCCAAAGCCTGTGCAGCTTAAGTCATGGAGCTCCACTGTGCGTATGTTAACACCATTAAATCACCTCAAATGTCTACATGATTCAATCTTTTTCACAGTGGACGACAACTGAATTGAATTTCCCCAAAGTGGCTGTCCATTTCCTGTCTGTGTGTGACGAGTGGCTATGGTTGCTGGGGAGTTCAGACCCACTCTCCCATTCACTTAACTCCCATATCACATTTAGCACAAAGCGAGAGGCTGCCCATTTTACAAAAATAAAAATATGGTACATGAGAATGTTAGTTAAACATACTAGTCCTGGTTTCCTCATGGGTTTTTTTCTTCCGTTGATGAAACATTTATTCATTTTCAACATGTGCAAATATTCGGGATGGATATGGAAATTTTTTTTCATTTGTGCAAGGATATCTTTTCCATGTCTCAACAGTAGACCATATTCACTGCCTGAATTTTGGCATTGCAGCCAGATGAGGCCCTGGCCTTGTACAAGCCTGTCAGTGGCACTCTATAGCACAGCGGCTCTTAGTGGCCGTGACTCCATGACCTGCTTTCCCGCTTCGTCGTGAATAGCTGCTGGCACCTCTCTCCAGCCTGTCTACTAGATGAGGACCAAGTTTAAAGAGATACTTCTTTTTTTCACAACCATTATGTTTTTGCCTTGATTATGTTATTATGCTATTTGCTATGTCCGCATGGTTCTGCACAGTTTGACAATGGCCTCAAGGCCAGGTATAAGAATAACAAAATTGAGTCTCCTTCTGTGTTGCTCAAATTATCTTTGTATAGTTGTTCTACTCTCCATGCAAATCTCAGCAGGAATTAAGAAACAAAGAAAATGTAAGAACAATGTTTGGCATTAGAACCAAGGCGTTTATTTGGTTCCTACCCATGGTCAAACACACTGTAATTAAAAGAAATAAAAAGACATTGTACTGCCATATGATATCCATATTCCCAGTAGCTTTTATCAAAACGCAGAGGTGTTGTTTCACTGTTTTTATTTCAGTGTAACAATTCCATTTCTAAAGTATGAGCTCTCTAATCAATTGCAAGATACAAACCTTCCACCATGAGTGCAGCTGTAGATGGGCTGAGACAGACGATGTACTCGTTGGCTGGGGAAAACTGATTCCCTCCGACAGACTGGGCCTGTTTGCTACCTGCTTAATCCCCAGCATTTTAAAACTGTGTTTGGAATAAACGGACTAAAGGGAATAGTGCACCTAAGAGCTCAAGAAATGGAGAGCTCTGCGGGCTTGATTGGCAGGCCTTGTCAGTAAGTATCTTCTAGTAAGAGGCACCTGCCTCGGCCCTAGTGGGATCCCCGCTCCAAAGTGAAGTGCAAAGGCATTGTCTTAATTATCCCCCTCCCCAACCCACCCTCCACCACATCTCAAGAAGAGAAGAAAAAAAAACACAATTAACGGTAAGCGTTTAAGGGAGAGAGATTATTTACTGGGGCCCATCCAGTGGAGAGAGACGCTCAGTGGTCCTGAGAGACAAGCATGTCCATCAGCTTGGGGAAGCCAAGCAATCCAATTAAAGTAGAGATCTTTCAGGCGGTCAGTGCTAACCAGTGGTGTTCATCATCCAACAATGACATTGCTTTAATAGTTTTTGATTCAAATCCTTTAAAGGGCTTATTTTTAGTTGTAAAGTATGCAGGATCATTCGTTTGTATCAAGAACAGAAGAAGACCAAAGCCCAAAATGGTCAAAAACACATTTATTATACTTCATAAGATTAGTTGGTATAGAAGAATAGCTGTAATGATGTTGCAGAATGCATGCAGCCTAACAGACTGGAGTCCAAACCAGTCGTTCACCATCAGCATGCATAGCTGACCACTCTGCGATGAACAAGGGGATTCTTATTAAGACAACAGAAGACATGCGAGGATGTGACAGTAGGAAGATTCCAGTACTCCCTATAGTACGCACACTTCACTACAGACCCTCCAGGCTGAAGCAAAAAAAAAAGAAAAGATTGCTGCAATTCAAAGAACAGGACTTTACTTTGAGAGAGGCAAACCAAATGAGAGTCTGGGCCTTGGGTCCCCAGGTCAGCTAGCAGGTGGGAATGAGATGAAGCAGAGCGTGGGGGGAAAAACAGGATGGCAGAGTGGGGACGTCACATCTGGGCTGAATTAGGAAAGTAATACGGCGGGCCCAGAAAAGTGTTTGAGGATCTGGGAGGCAGATCTCCTTTCTTTAGGAGCAGCAGGTTAGTATGTCAGCGGGGAGTCCAGATGAGAATTATTAGAGCTGGCCTTTGAGGAGCAGGTGCCTCTTCTACCTCTGCTGCTTATAGCACTGAATGGACCGTCATTAATCTTACATTGTCATAAGGTATTTAAGCAGATGATACTTTATGAGCTTGTCAAATTCCACCTTGTATGTGGTTTGTTTCAAATGTTGAATTTTCTGCATATGGTCCATTATGGAGCAGCTCTTCATTACAGTCAACAAGCCTTGAAGTTGAAACTGGAATATGCTGGTGATAGAAGAAAAAAAAAAACGGGGCCTCTTAATCATTGTTAGTGGATTACCTCACCGAACATTACATCATGGTTGAATTTGTGAACACATTACTTGACAATATCACAAAATAAAATCATGTGGCCAGCAGATTTAACATCAGCTGACCAGTTGCTGCCAACTATGAAAATAGAGATATATCCACTGAAAAAAATCTGTATGAAGCCAAGAGTAACAAAATAATAGTCTCATAATTCCCCCTATGGCTCTATCATACTCACTGTCTCTCTCTGCTCCCACTGCCCACATGCTCTGTATAGAAGGGACAGACACATTTGAGAATTGATTCAGCGCTACATTAAGTAATCTAGTAATCATTTACACCAAATGTTTTTTTGGAGAAACAGAATCATATTAAACAGGCATTAATGTCACTATGAGTAGAATGGAGTGGTTTGGCTGCGATGTGAGTGCTATCTGACTTGGACGGCCCACGTTGGGGTTTTGCTCTCAGTTACCTCCTCGAGCTGTACAACGAAGTGGAAGATCTCCCTTTTTCACGCCACCATTTCCACCCTATTTCTTTGCATTTCATTGTTATCCCTATCTCCAAAACAATTCAGTCAGTCATGAGAGCCAAAAGAGCAAAGCGTGCATCTGCTCGCAGGCGAGTGGGAAGAGCAGCTGTGGACACAGACCACTGCATGAGAACTACAGTGTAGGTGTTTATCAACGTAAAAGGCTCGAGACAGACAGAGATGCTTTTTCACAATTTTAGATCCACAGCGAAGCACTCTTTTGTTATTCATTCCACCTCATGATTGCATGCGTTTTCAGTACATTCAGTTCCACGTAAGCACTGGACACTGATACAAGTATGTAGGGGGGATAGATTATGGGGCTTTTTTAGTTCTCCATAACATATTTTCTGTCCGTTTTTCAAAAAAAGATTTTTAAAACACACCTTTCTGTATTGTGCATGAAACCTGAAGTGAGTTAATGAGAATTGTATGGTCTGTAGCTGTGAGCTATCTTAAACCTTAAACCTTGGACAAAGACAGGGAGATTGAAAAGAAATCTGAGCCAAAGGCAGTCTAGTTTGAACAGCTTTATAGACTTGCCTCGAGTGTGTTGTGTAGATTTTGGGGTGCAAAAGAATGGAAATGGTTATTCTCAGCTGACAATGGTCTTCGTTTAAAACAAAAAAGGGTTGTGTTTTTGCAGAATGCTTCAAGTAAAGGAGATTTGAGATGGTTGTTTTTATTCTGTGGGAAACTAAGTGATGACTGAGGAGATAGAAAATCAGCATGTCAAAAGTCAAACAAAAATCAAATTACAATTTACAAAGTTAGTAAATTGTTTTTTTTTTAATGTAAATTGTAATTTAGAACATAAAAAAAGCAAAATATGTGTATTGAAATAATACATTTCAATTTTGAATATCTACAAAACAATGGCACTACATTACTCTATGTTCATTTATTTTGTTTAGAAGAAAAAAATAAACTTTTAAAAACTATATTCCATCTGCCTCAGCTGCTCAAAACTTCGAGTAAAGTGCATTCTCATCCTCTCGCGTTGGTTTAGGATGGAGGTGTGGGTGGCTGCAGATCAGTAATGATTTACAAATAATAAGTAGAGGAATGAACAAATCAATAAATCAGTAGATCTCTGGATATTTGTGAGGCAACCTTATTTCTTTATTTATCTAGGTGTTTTATTTGTTTTCAGCTCTCCAAGGCAGGAGCAGGAATCCCAAATTATCCAGGGGGTTAGGGGGCGCAGTGCCCCTGAGCCCCGAGCCCCATAGCGGAGGTAACGTATTCAATGGCCTGGGGCGAGTGGAGGAGAAGAGCGGCCCTGCTGCATACTGATGGCAGGGAGAGAAGCCAGTAATTGGAGCTGCAGAGGAGAGGGGAGAGGAGGGCAAGCACTGGGAGATGATGGCTTTGTTTTCTCTCTTCCTGTCTGTGCCGCTCAAACTGCTCCTCCCCCCCTCCCCCCCAAGTCCTCTCTCTCCCTCACACTCACTAAGTAGATATATGGAGAAAGTGAATAGAGATACTTGCTAATTGGTCTCTTGCTGGTTGCTTAAAGGACCATAGACTTTCTTTTTCATTTGCCTATTGAAACTAATAAACTGTCTCTCTGTGTTTGTGTGCGGTGTGTATGTGCGTGTGTGTGTGTGTGTGTGTGTGTGTGTGTGTGTGTGTGTGTGTGTGTGTGATAATTCAAGGATTACATGAAGCACTGTGTACGTCTAATGGAGAAAAGAGGAAGGTGTGAAGGACTGCTATTACAGTGGTTTTACAAACAGTTGTTATTGTTATCAAGACTGCAAAAGAAGCTGCTCGCTAAAATGAGCATGTCCTTTAAAAAATCTGAGAGTATTTATAATACCATATCAAAGCTTGACTAGATCATTTACTGCTTTATTTCTCTCTCTTGTCGTAACACATATGCATTACGTCCATGAAAAGCCAATTTAAACCCAGTGCTGCCTGATATGATGGAAATTGGCAAATACTATTTTAATCAGAGCACAACGCAGTTAATTAAGAAAATTACTTTGACAAACGGTTTGAAGCTGGTGTAAGAGCTCAAGCCAACATTGCAATCAGGTTCATTCCTTATGGTGGTGCTCCCTCATGTGGGTAAGAAGGCTGAGAAGGATGCATACATTACAGAGCATCACTATCAAAGCAGCCAGGAGAAAGTGGCGTGGAAGTGAATCTATAGCCTAAATACTTCCGAAACTGGCACATTATCCCCATGATGTCCTCTGTTGACACAGTTAAATGGTATGAAATATACTGGCAAATGGCCTGAAAGAAGGAAGGAGGTTGTGATGGCATGTTTGAGTCTTTGCTGTTGGCCAGTCTGCCCTTAACAGGTTGAAGCCCACAGGTCACTAGAAGGACGTAAGCATGTACAGCTTTCATTTCCTGTCAAAGAGGCGCAGCGAGATGCTTTCCAAGGCATCAGTCGCAGGCTAATTGGGCCCCAGTGGGTGACACTGCAGCATCATAAATAAAACAAACACAGTTTTTCACACTCTTTAAACCTTCATCACAGAGCAAGCGGTTCCGATGAAACACCCAGCATAATTCCTCTGGTATGGGGCTGTTATCTATTCTGCCTCGCTGTAATTGATCCTCTTTTTTCTGAATGCATTTATGTTTTTAATCAGAAATGAGAGCATGCATTGCCTGAGAGCTTGAAGACCTTGTAGGAGCCGGTAATTAGCCGCTCTGGTTAATGGGCCTAACTGTGCTCGTGTGCTACATGACTCTCTGGTGTCATAATGTGGCAGAGCTTGGAGGAGACGGTGCTCATGGGTGAAACACATGTGATTAGTCTCCTCACTTCACCACAGCCCTCTTCACACCTTAGCTTTGCAGTCAGCAACACAAACCTCTGGTGTAGAAAATTACATATCCAAAAACGCACTCGCTAATCAAATCGGCTCTTTGTGAACCTCTGACTGATCCATGACCAGTGTTAATGTTTAATCATTTTTTTATTCTCTTGAAAGGAAAAGAGATACTGAAAAACACACAATAGTGTCTATGTGTTTTCCGAGTATAAAGAGTAATACTTCAAGTGTACCAGATGAAAGAAATGTGGCCTATTTAATATGTGTGCTGCATTTGTGTGTTTGTATAGAGGCATGTATGCTAATTTGGATAAATATATAACTTGCCTTTGGCCGTGAATTATAAATCGGGCTAATAATAATACACTTTTCAGTCTCTTGCTTCTTTCAATTCACATTGGATCAAAATACATCAGATCCCCAATTGTCATGTTGTGCATTCTTCATTCTGCCGGGTTTGCCGGAGATTTCACTTTGTTATTCAGCCAGTGGCTCCTTCCTTGGGAGCATATATCCATATTCATTCAGAACCTATAGAATGTGTCAAATAGAGGTGTCCTAATTGTGTCCTTGATGAAAGGCTATTAATATTGAACACTTTCACATTCGCCCATGTGCCAGCATGGAGGAAATGCGTTTTCCCCTTCTTTCAGCAAGACAAAAAGCAGATCTGTTCATATCTCTAATGATACCTGATTCCTCAGGGGTTAGTGGCGAGACTAGCTGTGGCTTTAGCAGATTCATCAAACAAAATATGGTGCTCTTTCCTCAGGAGGCTGAGAGTCACATTGTGTTATATCACCGTTAATTAGAATGAAATATGCAGTTCAATTATTCTTTGTATTGTTTCCTGACGCATGTGCTTGTGCTAACTATAGAGCACTGATGTACAGAAACACCAAATGTTAGAAAGCTTAACACTTTCTTTCCTCTCCTTTTTTCAAAGTCAGTGCAGTTTTAACATAACAAAGGGAGACCATAACTAGTCCATACAGTGGCAATAAACCAAAGTATTTAATAGTTTGAAGGTTCTTGTAGTTCTCATAAGCAGTACTGTCATGATTGTTGCTGGCCTGATTGGCTGGGTGGCCAGGTGTCTGTTCCCATGTGACATTGTTTTTGAGGCAAGCGGTATCTGTCCTGTGGCCAGTGTCAGTACACAACAACCTCTGATCCGGGAACAGCAACTGTCAGGCCTGCACCTGTAACACTGAGACCTTGTGTCTCCCCCCGTCCACAACACAGGGTTGTGCTCAGACATGCTTTGCATCTCGCCAGCACTCACTGGCCCGAGCAATACTCCCGAGACTGGGCATGATCCCAGCTGTTGTCTTCATTTTAATGCACTCTGAATAATATTAAAGCAGAATCAGTTGAATTTATTAATGCAGCTTGCCCCTTGGAGAGATGCTTTTAAAGGCCAATGATTTAATTTCAGCTCTAAAAGGCCATCTTCTATTCTTGATGCTATAAAGAATTATGGCTTTTGCCATGTCTTAACACCAGTGTGTACTGTGGGCCACAAAATGAATTATTAGTAAACTGGAGCTACTGAAAACAGCTGCTATTAGCGACCATTTTTCTCTCTGTTGTTATCTCAGTCATATTCCCACCCCTTTTCCCAGATCAATCCTGGTTACCATGATTTATATATTCTATCATCGGGAGAGACTAAAGCAATGTGCCAACTGGTCCCCATGCAGCCTCCTCAGGTATTAGATGCATTTACGGAAGAAGTCTCGGTCTGTCTGTCCTTTGTTTTTCTCGACAACCGTTCATCCGATCAACTTCACACTTGGTGGGTGTATTGCTGAGGACCCAAGGAAGTGCAGTGTTGAGTGTGAGCTCTTGAGATCTGTGGTACATATTTATTAGTAGTACATATGTACGCTCTCTGTTGCTTGTTAAAGTACATTTAAGAACAGATGAAAAAAGAAAGACCAGAGATGTTACATTGTAGCAAACTCGAACTTTTCGCAATAACTGCTCTTGGTCTCGGAAATAGCCTGGTCCCAAAGAGCAACAGTAGCTGTTAGCAAATAACCTGAATACGCTAGCATTGCGAGGAGACGCAACTCTGTCATGGCAAGTGTATTAATCAGGACCCAAAGAAACGCAGTGTTGAGTGTTTGGATGAGCGGTTCTCGAGAAAGCTCGAACAGGCACGTTTTTAACGGGCACTGGAGTATAGGCAAACAATCTAACTGTAGCAAACTCAGTCTGTTCTGTCATTTGAATTGTGTTGCCGCTGAGTTGATGCCCCGGCAATTCTGCTCTTTATTGGTATAAGGGTTCTGTCTGGAGGCAGACTGTAACCTCTGCACCTTTAATTTAGGCCAGTTGGGACTTGGAGCGCAGCCACTGATCTCCATAACCTGCTTCTCAGGTGGTACAAGCAAACCAAATAACACATGCACAAATGCTTTAACACATGTAAGTCAACTATGAGTCGTGCTTCTCTTACTTTGTCCTACTGTGCGCATTATGTCTCTCAGAGAGGAGGTCAGAGAACCTTAACGACATTGCACATGTAACAATTACTAAGGAGGTGCTGGGAATAGTGGCTTATTCAAATGAGTTTTTTTTACTATGCATTTCCTTGTAAAGCAGCGCAGAACTGCGACACAGAGAAAGGGTGCAGTGTTCTCTCTCTCTGCACTTGGTAGTTTGACGCCCGCTCCGGGGCTGAACATCAGAGGAGCGGCTGCTGAAAAAACAGGTTGTATGGGTCCTCGCACACAGCCTGCCTGTGGTGCTGCCTGAAGGACTGCCATGGAAACAAGGAGTGTGACAGGCTCTGGGGGGATCCGCCACAGCTGCAGGCACTTCCTTTTTGACAGCCTGATGAAGACATCACTGCCACACCATGCACAACAACAACTACTGGAGAAAAAATGTGATCAGACAATGTTAACTGCTGTGTGGCTCAAATGTTCATTAGCAAGCTTGTAAAACATCCAGGGATTTTCCCCACTGCATCCAGGGACCATATTGTACAGTGCGTTCCTCTGCTGAGATTCGTAGCCTTCCCAGGAGAAAATACATTGATGAATAATTCCTTAAATATGATTACACCTCTTTTAAGAGAATCTTATGTGTTTGTGTGTGCACACTGTATGTGTGTATGAGTAGGTAGCACGAGTGTGCACTAGTGCATGCAGAGCCGAATCAACAATTGTTGTAACCCTGTCAGACTCTTCTGTATAATCCATTGACTATGAATGATACAGGGAATATCCAAGTCCACATCGTCAGTGCCACAGATCCAAAGATTTGACAGCTCGGAGGGAGGCAACTGTATTCCCATATGACCTCTCGTAATGTCAATATATCTGCCCATGACACAATATTATTAATATAAAAAATTTGCTTTTTACCAGTGAGTTTAAAAAAAACAAATGTTTGGCTTTATGTGCCCACTAATTGCCAGGTTCTTCATTTTACATGTTCTGTCAGAGATTTAGATGTCCTGGTGCTACAATTTGGATGTTTGCTGAAATGTCGATTAAAAGTACCCTGGGAGTATTGCTTAATTGGTTTCACCTCTTGGGGACACTTCATCGGCTCTTGCCAGTGATCTCCTTGTACCGTCCACCCCTCCCTCCCCAGCACAGCCAAAACCAGCCCCAATGGAGCCAAGAATGTCGGAGGGTTTCAGCCAGTGTGTGGGATTTAGCTCGTCAGAAGCTCAGGGTCACCTCCACACCCTCTCACTTTGAAATGGACCCCTGGTGGCAGCTCCTGGGAGAGCCCAGTGATGTCTCTATCAGCCTGTCAAAAGAGATAGCCCAGGGCTCCACCAGGTCCCCCTGAGCCAATCAAACTCTTCACAAAGCACAGATGGATGCTCTTTCACCAGCATGCTACTGCTGAGGAGGGGAGCACCCGGCCGCGATGCTCAGTCCCCCAATCAGTTAGTACAAACTCCCAATGGTGGGGTCCAAGCCTCAGTTCAGCCCAACGTCAGTTCTAACTATGTATATTAAAAAAAAAAAAGAAAAAAAAAAGTGCTTTGTCATTTGTCTACTATCAGAAAGACAAGCAGGTAAAGGAGGAAACAAATGTTTTCATGCAAACAGGTATTAGCATGGTGAACTGCCTCTCATATAGACTAGCTAATATATTGAATCAGTGCAGTTTGAATTGTAAATATTTTGAAGGAACTTTCTTTCTCTCAGTAGGGCATTAATCAAAAAGTCTCAAATGTTTTGTAAAAATCTACAATTGCCAAAGGTGTCTTATTATTATTATTTTCTTGTATGTAAACTAAATATGGATGAGAAAATTGATAGAGGATATACAGTACTACATCCCTCTTCTTGGAAAAACTATTGTGGGGGGAGACAGATGGAAAAATGTGTGTGTAACCATTAGATAGGCCAGGTGATTTTAGTGGAAATATAAAGCACTAAGTGCTGAGGATGGAGAAAGTACTCTCTGTGAGATGAGCTATTTCTCTCTCATCTGGACCCTGTTATTGTGAGAAGGCAACAAAGCAATGCATTAGGAAGCACACTGGAGCCACACAGCTTTGATGTGAGCTCGGTAACCAAGGCGCAGCGGTGGCCGGTGTGTGAGCTCTGTTCCAATGGCTGTGTTGTGTAATCAGATGTGTTTACTGTGTATTCAAGTAAAGAAGTGGTGTAATCCATCCTCACTAGAGTGCAGTTATTGGAAAAAAAACATGGCCAAAAACAAGAGCTCAAACTGATCAAGACTCTTTATTCAGGATTCCTGCAAATTCTCTATTTGATGATGCAGACAAGATAGTGAGTAAAAATAATTAATCAGTCTAACATACAGTTAGTTAGTTAGTTAGTACGTGCAGTACATAAATATATATTTTGTTGCTGGGATAAAACTAGGAAAGCTGAGAGTATTATATTCAGTAGATCCTTACCACAAAAAGAATAGTAACATTCAGTACTCTGTCCCAATATTTGTAATGTGTGTCAAAACATATTATTTTAAATATTTAAAAATATATTGCGATATATAACCTTTATTTATATTAACACATGGATATAGAAAAAAGATTGCGATGTTTTCCATAAACTGCTTGTATTAACTTAACCTGAAGTCAAATTTCTTAGTTCCCCCAAAGTCAAAAAAGAAAAGAAAAGCAAAGCCGTGGAGGTCTAAGGTAAGCCAAACCCGACGCTTTTCATTCCTTTTCAAAATGATTTCCAAAGATGAAGGCTGAGCCTTGCAGCGCTCTCTTTTCTTTACCTCCAGGCTTGTGATTGACAGCGCCATGTGCTGCCCTCCTAGCTGCTGCAGTTCACAGCCTCTGTCAGGGGGGTGGCAAACACACAAGCCAGAGAGCGGCTGGCTGCCCCTCAGCAGCAGGAGGCAGAGTTAGGGTGGTATGGTGGGGGTGCACAGGGTCATGGGCTCTGCTGGCACTGGAGCATTGTTGTCAGGTGGACTGCGTCGTACCATATTCAAAGGGAGACCAGCCTTTCATCCAGCATGTCCGCGGCGCTTACCTTTTCTTCCGCGGCTGGTTCTGGCTGGTGGGCGCTCTCAGCGCGCTGTGCTGCACCTGTAAAAACAAACAGGAGTTTGGTCAGAGGCAGGTAATCCGAGCTCAGTGGAGCGCACGGTAATGGCTCCCCTGAGGAGAGCTGGTGCAGGGGAAAGCGAGGCGGGCTCGCCTGTAATGAATCATTTTTTAAACACAGGAGCAGAGGGGATTAATCACAGGGAGGAAGGATTTGAAGAGTCAAGGGTTCCGTACCAGTGTACGCCCCCCCCCCTCATTCTGCACCACAATCACAATATTAGAAACAGACATCAACTGTTGAGATGACCTGCCAGGCCAGTGAGGGAGTTGCAAACTGCATAATCACTCACTCTTAAGATTTGTTTCTTAAAGAAAAACTTTATTCAAGTCTGAGAATAGTATAAAGCGAGTTTAAGTTGTTTAAGTTACCGACGTCAGTTGACGCGTTACTTTCTTTGCGGCTTTACAGACCTTTGGTGTGACTTTTCTTTCTTCAGGGAAAACAAGACCTGAGATGTGACATTTGAACTTACAACCTTGTTTTGTTCTGCTATCTGGAGAATTAAGCTCAAGATAGAGTCACTCATGTTTCACTATTTCTCTCTCCAGAAATTCCTTGATGTTCAAATGGATTTACAAAATGAATGTATGTTATAGAATCATGTTCTCTTTGACATTCCAAAAAATTGATTCAATTGTCCGTATTTTTTTCTTCCCAAAACTGCCACCATAATCCAAAGAGGACTGATCATACGGTAAACTGAAAGGGAGAAGAGCTGGATTTTGAAAACTTGCTTTTGAAGCATGCTTGCTGAGCTCAAACAATACGGTGAATCTGTTGAATAAAGGTAAGAACTCTATGCTAATTAGCTGGTCTCCATTATTAGAATGGGAGATGGAATGTGGGAACAAAGTGACTGCCTTCTGCATCAGAACATGAAACTGTCCTCAGAACTGACAGATGCTTCTTATTTCAGGACAGACAGTGTTGTCAGAAGTCCCCGTTTGAGGCAGACTTTGTAGATGTGCACAGGCACTAATTGCCAAGTCACATTTGCAAGAAAGACAGGAGTCAATTTTCAGCCTTTGTGGTGTTTTTGTGTCCACACCTATCTGAGGATTGAAGTTCTAAGTCAACAAAAACAAAATATGTGGTCTATTGTTTTGGGTCTCCTGTGTATATGATGTTAAGGTTTTTTTTCACAGAACATAATGAAACGTACTTATGATGAATCTTCAGGGTGTTTTGTTTTTTATGATTGGAGCTATTTTCAAGATGTAGTTTCTCTTTTAAACCAGGCTAAAAAGTATTGTTTCCTTGAGATTTGAAAGTGAGTCATTTTCAAAGCTCAAACATTGTATCCCAATGGGGAAGAAGACATACAAAGGATTCGGAATCAAAATGTATTCACCACCTTGTTTTGCCAACTCAGCCAGCCAAATCTCAAACAACACAGGCTACCTCCAACATCACAGAGAAGTCAGCAATGGCTTGCTGCAGGAGGACATGAAGGGTGCAGCAGAGAAACAGACTGGGGTGAGAGTGTCTTCCCAGATCCAGACTGTCAGGATTTCTCGCTGAATTCAGTCTGGCGAGTAACCTGGGAGATGAAGGCACTGTGTGACACTTCATTTCCTGGCCGAGCAAAATTCTCAGTCAGAGAACGGCGAGCACCCAGTACCACTTACAACACCCTGACAGCTCTCCTCAGCTCTGTGATGTAAATGCAAATGACATATCAGCCATGGCTAATATGTAATCACATATGGCACCCAGCAAGACGACTGGGGCTCACGACTACATTAATTGACTCTACCACCCTGAAGTGACTGAGGCCACATCAGAGTTTCTGTGCTGACACAACAGCCAGAGACGTCAGGAGCCCTCCGCCGGCCCTCGGCCAATCACCAACTTAAATGTCACAGCGATTCAATCAGACAGACAAAATTGCTAATAATGGACGGGGCTGCAGCAATAGGGCTGAGGACGGATCTGAGCATCTCCTCACTCAGGCGACTACATGGAGCTGCACTGAGGAATAATTGGGCCAGGGCTGCTTTAGAGGCGTGAGTCCATTAATAATCAAACAAAGCCAGAGGATATATTTCTGCAACACTTGGGAATTCTGGTACAGCAAATAATGCAGACATCTTCAGGGAATTCCTTCCCTATCTGTATGTAAAATTGGACCCTTACCTTTTGAACATCAGAAGGCACCCTCTTGAGGAAATCCAGTGTTTCATTATTGTCAATAGTATATGGGTTGCGCAGCTTCTTGGTAAATTTGTTAACGCCTGTGAAAACAAGAACACATTAATACCAACCAGCATATTTTACAGTGTCAATAATAATAATAAGAAGAAGAAGAATAAGAAAGAGTTGTGTAACCCTATCTATGTACTGTACAGTATAGAGTTCCCACCGGTGTATCAGTAAATGCATTATATGATGCAGTTTCAATTGATCCCTTTCAGCCAAACTGAATTCAAGCCAGACCAATATAATGGAGACAAGTATGAATAAAGTGATACTGAATCAATTATAGCAGATGAATAATGATAATGAATAATGAAAAAGGCACCCATTTATGACAACTTGTCCTCACTTTTGTTTGCTTCAATCAGATTATTTCTAGCACATCTATATTTACTTTGCACATGGCTGCTTACCACAGAGAAGAAAACATTTATCTCTGGGGTCATGTAATGGGACCATTATATTCACAGCTTGGTACTGCCTGTACCTAAACATGCAGACAAAGAACCTAAGGACTTAAATATGTGCAAGCAACTTGAAAGGCTTGCCTTGCAACCACAGAGATGGGGGTTAACTGGGGATGCAGAGGAGTGTCTTAGACTGTGTGTTTTGTTTGATATGATGGTTTTTTGGTATTGATTGTGTTGAAGGCAGTATGGAAGTACAGTGGTTGTGGGCTTACAGCTGGAGGAGGAGAGCCTGCTAAGGGCAGCATATCTCCCTGACCACTAAGATGACTGTCTATTCTGTATGACTACAGCAGATAATGAGAGGCTAGACCAGGAGCCTACAGACTGCCCAAGGACATCATGTATTATATACAGCTTGCTACTCTACCTCTGCTTTGTTTTCACACAAACCTTAGGCCTCGCCTCTGCTAGGCTCTGCTACATCAGCCCACACTGAGCAGAGAAAACCTCTGCAGCTGTCTGATCTCTGTGCATCTGCAGAGGTGTAGGCACGGCAGAGTTCTCAAATTACTGTACTTCATTAAATTGTGGATTTGCAGTTCGGAAGATTGAATAACAGTTGTGTTTTGCAACAGTGTTTTGGGCGCTGATCTTTTTTTATACAATTTGTCAGAATGTTTTGGTCACAGTAATGAAGGATCTAACAAGAAACAGGTAGTGGGAGTTTGTCAGCTTTAGATATTTGTCCAATACACTTTTAGGTATGCACAAATATTTTTTTCTTTTATTTACTGTACTATTTTACGAATGAATAGATATAGAACTTACCCCATATCAGCACAATATATCGTGGTGGGATAAAATATAATAGCGCTGTTGCCACAAACAGCACCACGCAGGCCAGGCACGACATGAATGGGACAGACCAGTTGAATATGCTATAAAAGAATAATTTTGTCAGATTACTGTGAAGTTCTATAAAAATATATATATATATATATATATATATATATATATATATATATATATATATATATATATATATATATGACCTACTACTACTAAAACATTAGGATATTTTGTGGGATAGATATATAGATAAATGTTCAAATTACTTCTTGATTCGCTCTCCAATGTTTGCGATTTCCTCCAAAACGTTCTGGACAGCCAGCACTACTTCCTGCACCATGTGTATCTTATCCATCAAACCCTTTTTCCCGGATTCCTAACAAAAAATAAAAAATGCACAAACACTGATGAGGTACACTGTAAGTCAATTGTTGGGCAGTGTAGACAAAGAGCAGTTTATCTCTGCTGTGCTATTATGTGTGGTTTATCTATTGAATGGCCCATAATGAGCAAACACTGTACATCTTCAGACTATGCTTTTGAAGATGAGACAGACTCAGTGCTCAGAGGCTGTTATGTGGATGGCTGAGAGATTTCAGCTTTTGTCCGCCACACACAATAGAGCTGTTGCACAAGTGCAGCACAATCAAGACTCTCAAGATAGATGAAAAGTACACAAAATGGCCATCCGCAATCAGGCAGACTAGACAACCTAGACAAGGAGTGCAAGGGCCTCACAACGCAGGAGAGATTTCTTTCCAGCAGCCTGCACAAGTTTGAACATGTTTTTACAAATCTGTAAGGCCAGGCTTTCTAACCTTTCCTTACACTTTCTTTGTATGAGAAAAACACTTCACCCTGCTTAGAACACCAGTTGGATGTGTTCACTCTTTCACTCGTATGATTCTTGTCACAACTAACACTGTATTATTATTTCATTTTCAATGCACTGATGACGGGGTCTTGCAAAGCAATACGTCAACACGTGAGGGGGTTGGAGGCTCTCAAAATGAAATACAGTAAATGCAATCACATCAAGGATGGAAATAACAATGAGTGTGAAGCCTTCCAGAGGCAGAGGAGTGACTAGAGATAACACAAGTTACACAAGCTAAAGAGGGATGAGAAGCCTCACATCAAAAGGAGGAAATAATGACAGGAATGATGACAGAGGGCAGGAGAGGAAGAGTGAGAGGGAGAAGGGGAGTAAGAGTGTTGGGGGAGGGTGCTCTGATGGACCCTAGCAGGAGGCTTGGGGATGTCTATATGTTTATGTTACAAGTCAGCCGAAGCCGCAGCCTGTGTGCATTGACAGGGTCCAGACAAAATGCCTTTATCAGCGCTTCATGAGGCAGCCCCTGGGAACACACTGTCTGCCAGCACACAGAGACTCCCCACTGTCAGGCCCACTCTTCTCCACGAAAGGCGCAGGAAGAGAGCAATTCCCACACTAGCAGAGCCTCCCCCACTGGGCTCTGGACTGGACAGACACTGGAGGCTCAGCACTGTCCAAAAAAGGGAAAACTATCACAAATATGCTTTCTTTGAGATAACCATCTCATGGTCTCATCATGGGGAAAGAGGACTATCTGTGTTCATGCATCATCTTACTCCACTCTACTGCATTGGGGAGAGGCGAGCAAACCTTCATGTGTGTCCTGTCCTTTACTCCACATCAGGTGTTAATTGAGCTCTTTATCCTAAGTTTATTTTGAACGCGGTGAACACTGTTATAGTCTGCTAAAAGCCACTACAACCTGTGAGCTTCTGATGGAAGCGTAAAGCCATGCATGCATAAGAAATGATAGCTCACACCATATGGAGCCTCATCAGATTGGCTCAATTACATGATTTAGAATTTAAATCTAATAAGAGCTATGAAACATTATTTAACTGCACTGGATAAACATTCAAGGTACATTTAGCCAGAAATACAGCTCCGGCAAAAAGGAAAATAAACCATAATGGCTTTCATTTCTAACAGGAAAAACAGACAAATAGATGTACTCTTTAGTGTGGATCGAGAGGCAGAGCTCTCATGATTATCATTATTCATGTGCTTTAAGATTCTTGAAATCCTTCATCTCCTTAGCGACCAAAACTGAAGTCCTTCCTATGTTAATCATTTGATGATATTCTTTATCTTTGTTCATTTCTCTTTCGGCATGTACATGAGTGCAGAGAAAACAAAAATAAATAAAAGATCTCTAACTGAAATGGAAGAGGATGGGTAAACTGGGGATGGACTAAATGAATCCTAAATGTCTACTGATTAGAAAACCTGTGTGAAATCATATTCTCATTTCAGATAAAATTGTAAAAGCTTCCTTTTAAGGTGCGTTAATGGAGAACCAATTTGATCTCCTGCACAAAGGTAAACATACTCTCACAGACATGTGGGGTGTTATCAAAGGCTGGAAAAAGCTCATTTAGCATCATTCTAATTAGAATAAACGGTGCCAAATTTGAATTCTCAGACATGCATCTAAATGAAAAACACCTGTGTTCCAGGCAAATTATCTCACATGGAGCTACAATAAACCCCCAAAAAACATTGCTGGGATAAAACACAAAAAAAGCTTTGATAGGCTTTAATTTGGTGGTGTGTCTACACGGGTAGTCTGTCTGACTGGTGTGCTCAAGGAGACCCAGCGGTGACTGTGGACTATCGGGTGAGAGATGGAGTAAACCCCCCCCCCCAGCCCAGTCTAGCACCCCCACAACCAGCCCCTCACCCTCCCCCCATCTCCCCTGGGCTAGGCTCTGGGAACAAGTCAACCCCAGACCAGCGCTGCCAGCCAGGGGGCAATGAAAGGGCTGTTTCATCCTCCCTTTTCATTTCTATTGGAGATCTATGGACTTGTTTTGCCTCTCTGTTTCTTTATGTTATGATTAAATATTGTCTATCTGCACAATTGATACCTAAGGCCAAAGGGAAGTCACTTTGCCCACACATAATTTGTAAGCTGTCCCTTTCCCTGAGGACAGATTTGTTCACAGGCAGAGAATCTGTTCTGTATTATCCTGCTGTAACACTGCCTTGCCTTTCGTCTCTCTTTAACGTCATGCCTTCACATTCTTGTTGCTCTGTCTGAGGTTTAAATATTTCCTTCCTCAAGGGGGAAAAGGGGGGATAAAAACATATTTGAGTGGTAATCATAACCTTCTCAGAGGGAAAAGCCTTTATTCACATGTTGGAGGAAAGACTAGGGGAAAAAAAGCAAAGGCTTTGAAGTCATCAAATTTAACACTGATCACTCTTTAACCCCAAATATTTCTAAAGACGACTTTGATAGGAGGTGTAAAGCTACACTGCTTGATCTAACTGCATATCACATTCAAGTGACAGCAAGACCATAACAAGACTTTCAAAAAAGGCACTTTAAATTAAAGCTGACAGCTTAAAACAAACATGGGTGACTTAATTAGTAAATGAAAGGAGATATTTAATTTCCTCTGAGTGTGAAAGGGCTAAGGGAGGCTCTTGGAAAACCTTTAAACAAGCTTTAAGAGTTCGGAAACACACACAGCATATTGAGAGAATCTTAAACCTTTCTAAAATCACTGCCATATCCTAAACTAAAAAAGTAAACATACTTTATTATATATTGAGGTGTCAAGGTAAAGACACATGTAATAATCATTCTATATAGCAATGGCTTTACATTCAGTGCATAAAGGCAATCCTGCTCAATTCAATATTCATAAATACACAGAATTTTCAGTGTCTGTTTGTTTAAGCACCAGTTTGCCTGTTTCTAGCAATGATAGCAAGTGCAGCTTCCCACTTTGTGTGTGCAGACATATCATGCAAGTTTCATCTGTGATTTAGCCCATCCTTTCAGACAGGATTTGGTGGATGTGCCTGTGTTTTTTAAAGAAGCTGGCTTTTTTTTCATAGCCCCAGGTCATCACAACAGAATATATTGAGCGCATTATGGATATGAATCCTGGGCCTAGACACGCAGCACAAGGGTCATTGCTTGAAGGCTTTGCGTTATTTCCACACTTCATTGCCATAAAGCAATAATACACATCCCTGTTAACTATTCCTTCTTTACAGAAAACAGCAGGATGAGTGTAATTGAATATTATGTGCTGTGGGGAAGTATACTTTTCAGGCTACTTAAAGATTTCCTGTTGTTATGTTTTTCAAGAGACACAAGAGCGATACATTAATAAACATTATCCTTTATGATTTCTCAAAAATAAACAAGTGAAAATGACTGATAATAACCTTTTGGGGCAAAGTATAAGATTACTGCTGTGTTATTCTACTTTGTTCATTTGTTCTGGTAGTAAAAGGTCATTCTCAACACAACTATCCCATTTAGAAAATGATGATACAAAACAAAAATCTACAGATTTTATCTCCAAACAGCTGGGCAAAATCTGTGCAAAATCTAACTGACAGTGCTGTTTAAATTTGTTTTATATATTTTCAAGGGGCTGCAGTTCCTCGGCGGAGTGACACTGAATACTCAGAGGAACAGAATAGAGATCTACATGCTACAACGTTTTCATAGATGTTGCCCTCATTTGGGATGCATGAAAATATTTTCTATTCTTAGTTAGAAAAGAGCTTCTGAGAATCAACTATCAATGTGACTATGCTAAAATACAGACTAGAACCTGTATGGCTCTTTGGTAAAATATTTTCTATTTTCTAAGAAGCAAATGTTCATTTGTATAAGAATAAGAGCTATTTGCCGAACCAGGAATTTGTACCCACCAAAGGCAATGCAAACATTGTTATGAGGTTTGATTTAACCTTGGATATTCAGAAAGACATATTAGCAGGGTTTACCCTTCTGATAAGTTCAAAAATGATTTTTACACATAACACTGAGTAATGTCAGGATGAAAAACAGTCGGTGTTTATGGTAACCTAAAAAGATTTATGTTTATAGTGAAAACTGAGTGCTAACATTCCACCAAAACATATTATCCCTTATATTGTTAGAAAGAGACAAGATAAAATACCTTCTCGTCTTCCTCTTCGTCGTCACCCATGCTCATGTTCACCTAAGAGAAAATAAAGGGTAGAGGGTGATTTCAAACGAACGGGACATGTGGGCACTGGAGCATTTTTAACAAACACCTAGTAATGAAATTTTCTTTGAGTACATTCACCCCTATTGGGAGAGGCTTGTTTCCATAGAGACTGCATCACAGGGGTGACCTCACACAAAAGGAGAGGTGAAAGAGGCCCTTCCTCACAGAAACACTGTCACACCAAAGCAATCTCATTTCTCCACAACATAAGCACACAGAAAAACAGAAAGAGGGGGAAAAAAAAACAAAAAAACATTTAATTTGGATGCTGTTGCCTAGATCACTTTATATCAAGTCATCCCTGACCCCAATGTGGTGCACACTGTGACATTGCCTGGGAACAGAGCTGTGTCATTGCCGGCCAGAGGGTCACAGAGGGGTGGCAGTGTCTCAACACTGGATATGAGGGTGAGCCTGGGCTTTAACATTGCCCAGGGACGGCATCTTTGCCAGCAGCCATAAACACAATCACCGGAGTGGGGATGTTGCTTTGGGGAGGGTGTGTGTGAGTAGGCCAGGCCCCTGGCTGGCCGGTGTGAAGGCTTACAACACAGTGAAATTGGAGGGCAGTCAGAAGTGTGAACAGCATTAACCTTCACAGACATGTGTAGGGCAAACATAATTTCCATAACAGTAGATAGAGAGGAAATAGTAGTATGTTTTGGAGAGAACCACAGTCCGGCATTTACAGATGTGATGAGACTAAATCAACGATGAGACAAAATCAACAGACTATAGGCTACACATACATTTGCAGTGATTTGATTTTAGTGGCTTCTTACTGCTTGGTGTTTTATTGGACCTCTGGAGAAAATGTAGAAACTAGTTTAACCAGCTATAAAACATGTGGAATGCTCCTACAACTGGCTTACTGTGAGGTGCATTTTATACACCAGCTCCTATATTATAAAGTGTACATGCAAGTGTAAGAGTTGTTAATTGAGATTACTGTAAAACTGCAATTTGCCCAATGTGTGCCAAAAAGATGCAGCATGCATCTACAGATGTGTATGGATGAATACTAAAGTGTTCACAGTCCTCGTCAGTGTCACTCACCAGGTCCAGGTTTGGGCTGACCTTCCCCCCAGTGAGCTGGAAGTACTGCCAGCCAAGGAGCAGAAGCAGGAAGAGGGGCAGCATGAAGAGCTCCCAGTGCCACACCGTCACAAGGAAGATCTGAGAAGACAGGACATGACAATATAACGCAAAGCCCATCACACCATAGCAGGGACCCAGCTTTCAAATCTCAGCAAGCCTGTTCCCAAAACAAAATATATAATGGATTTAACCACATTCTAAATCTCACGAAAAGCACTACAGACTGTAAAGCCTCTGAGATTTACAGCCGATGGCAAGAGATTTTACTCTTAGTGGTTTGAAAGTAACAGACATTCAGGGACAACTTTTAATATCTTGAAATCCTATTTAAATACACCAATAACACTGCGCTGGCAGAGGGCCTTACTGCATAACAGAAAGTATGACATGGCTAGGCATGGTATGCTGTCTTTTAACTAGCACATCAAATCCGCTTATATTCGGAGGCAGCGAAGCTCTCTGACGAGGCGCATATGGCAACTGGAGAAGCATTTGCAACATTTACCCCCTCCGTGGCGGTGATACTGAGAAAAGCCAAGACCCCTAGCAGAAATAAGATGGATCACACTGAATGAGTAATCCCTCATAATTCTGTAAAGAAGTGGTGCTAAGCACGTTGCACAACACCCACTGCATTTCACAGCAGAGCACTAATTGGACGGCTGCATTTAAACCCATTTAGTGACAGCCTAATGAGTCTGTCTCCAGCTGAAATTATCAGGAATGTGTGAGGAGGATCACACCAACCGGTTGACAGGGATGAAATAAAAATGTCTCCCACAGCAAGTTGAATCTTGAAATCTATTATAGTGTGATTATGTGCCAATGTATCCAACATATGGTCCACTTCTATTTACCACCGACATCTTTAACAATGTAAATTTTTCCTCATTCTTTGTATATTTTTTCTATAATTAATGCATCCTTTTCCAACAGTTACTTTGATCTGACTTCCTTAACAATTTTTTTTTTTACAAAGTTTATTTCAAAACGTTAAGTATAACTGCGAAGCTGGACCCACACGATGGTGGCACTGTGCAGTCTGACTCAAAGAGCTGGAGGCTGCTTAGACTATGAACAATATGTTCGAATTAAGCCTGAGACAGGACGTGAACCACTGGGGCCTTCAGGCCTCAATAGCAGGCCTGTAAACAGCAGACTGCTCCTGTCATAGCAACCATACAGAGCCCGTGTATGTTGCTCTGGGGGCCAGTCTACCTACTGCCACACCAGGCCTAGGTTCAAACGGCCACCAGGGAAATTGTGAACCATGAGTAAAGCAGACAACACTGTGGCCAAACTGCCCTAGGCTTTACCACTGTACTGCTTATTATCCCTCAATACAACCTGGGAGATAGGTGAGGCAAAGCGTCATGCAGAAACACAGCTGGATGACCAAGGTATAAAGAAACAAACAATATTTAATTGTTATTTTTTGTAAGAGCTCATTTGACATCTACAGCAACAAACTGGAGCTGGTGGGGGATTAAAAAAAAGGTAAACAATGAATATGCATGATGTGCAGAGGTAGCTGCAGTACATCTTCTCTCTGTTATGAATAACCTAAGTCATGTGTTGTCACCTCAGTTCCCATGAGGCAATTCTAAAGCGAAGCTACCCTCACCCCAGAGGAATTCAGCTGGCTGGCAGACAGGTAGCTTGTCATATTCCCAGTATTCTCATAAAAAAGGAAAAAGAAAAGGGGGGGGAATGTGCCTGAAAACTGACATGAGCCCAGCAGGAATGTTGAACCTCCTTGCCCTCCCTGCAAAAGCTGCTACATTAACCACTAAAGTCTAATTGCTTGGTCTCTGTCTTCCTGTGCAAGTCAACAGAGGGAGCCAATTCATTTCCGCCCAGGGAGCCGGCAGAGAGAATCTGTCACAGGTATTCATAATCGCCCACTAATGCAAATTTCTGCTCACCGTGTTCTGGCTCAGTGGACAAGATAAAAGCCTACTGAAATACAATGCCTTGTGTCTAAACTGAATGCTTAAATGAGGGTATAAACCAAAACTGTCAGGAATATCTTCTCAATTCCTCCCTCATGGTATGTCAGCCCATGTGTTCAGGATTTACATGCTTTTTTAACACTAATAAAAACGATCCAGAGAAACATCTGGGAAAAGCTCTCGGATTCCTTTACTCAGGTGCACAGATTGAGACTTTGCCGTCAGACATCCCACAGTAATGAGCAGAGGCAGGACTAAACCTTCCCCTTGTCTCCCCACATTCTCCAGAGTTTCTGTGAAATGGAGACAGAACTAATTCCCCACTAAGTGGTTTATGTTTTATTAGCAAGCAGCTGAGTGATTAAAGGACATGTTGGATAAAGTGCAACACGCAAGTGTAAATTTCTATAAAAAATAATACACATTTTAATTGCCATCAAAGAGGCTCCATTTCAGTCTTAAGGGCCTGACTGCGTATTTTTTCACCTGTCAACAAGTAAAACCTTGAACTTTTTAAACACGACAATGCTAATAATATGTTGCACGAGTGGTAAAACAGTCATTTATTTAACTAAAAAGGCCATAAAGCAACAAACAAAAGCAAGGGAGGTAATAATTAATGATATACCTGAGCATTTAGGTTCACACACAGCAGAACTGGATAACAAACGACTTGTAATTGAAGTGTTGGTATGTATGTCTGGGAGGAGTGTCTCTAATGTAGGAAACTTCCCTTGACAAACACCATTTAGCTGAAAAATGTGTGTATGATTATGCACAGGGTGCCAAGGGAGAAAAAAAGAATGAATTAATAAAATTATTAGCACACGGTGGAGTAGATGATGGAGATGCACTCTCCTTAGCCACCTGTAAGCGCTTGGAGAAGGGGGCAACCCCGGGCAGAGCAATTCTGCCAGCAGGGTTAAGAACGGCCTGACAGATTTGTTTTATAGTGCCATTAATATGATTCCACTAAATGCATTCTGCGCCTTCTCATGCAGATCCCCTGGCCAGCAGAATCCAGTACCTAATAATAAAGCACTCAGCGATTAAAAGTGTGAATAAAATAACTTAAAGCTGAGCAAGCATGGCAACTCCCACCACCCACACTCTCCCAGGAGAGGAAGAAGGGATCGTAGCAGGAACAAAGGGACAAAGACACCCTCTATAAGAGTTTCTACCATCCTGTAAATTGATTAACAGAGAAGGGGGTTGCAGTCTACCAACCCAAACTACTGACTGGCAGACGTACTATCAGACTGCAAGGGTGCCAAATGCTTTCCTTATACACTATGGCAGATAACAGGCTATAAATATAGGCGTCACATCAGTATAACACACATAATACTGTTAATTGGAGTAATGTCAGAGCACATGGGGCCATACAATATCATTACTGTTGCTGTAAAAAAACAGCTAACTAAAAACACCTTTTTTTTTAACGTGGTACGTTTCAAAAATACCCTTATTTTTAAGACTATGTACCATCATCCAAAAGCACGGAAGATTTCATCTTGGCTGTATCTTCCCTACTCTCTTCAGTTGCACTCCACTTGGAAAGCTAAACAAAGCGAGGATAGCGGCAGCCAGCGTTATGAGAGTCAGTCATGGGGGCTGTGGATGGATGCCAGATTACGTGAACATATACTGAAAGAGCTTAACAGAACTGACAACAGGCTGCAGGGTTTGTGCATGTATGTGTATGGTTGTCCCTGTGTATGTGTGTTTTTTGTGTGTGTGTGTGTGTGTGTGTGTGTAATGGACAGAAAAAGGCCAGTCTGTACATGTGACTATGTGCAAAAATGGAATATAGAAATACCAAGAAAATAAATCATTATTATTATTATTATTATTTAAAAAAACAAACAAATAGGAAACCTGGAATAGTCTTTACTTTGATAGAGAGGTTCATTTTCTGGGTGAAATCAAGGGCAGTAAAATTAATCTACATTACTTTCTCAATTAAAATATTATTTTATTAAAAAAGAGATTAATAATGAATCACGGCACAAGTAGCAGCTCAGCTCACGCAGGTCTCTCTTTTTTTTTTCAGCCCGGCTAAAACAGAGTCTGGCTGAGGGCTTATGTTTGGGACAGGAGCGGCAGGCTTTAAAGTAGCTGTAAACGCAGAGCAATGAGACATGTAATTTGTGTTGAGCTTGGGCCAGTGTGGGGACAGGCTTTCAGGGGGTGTCGGAGGCAGAGGAAGCACAGATAAGATTTCTCTTCGGGGCAGGTAGAGCGTGTGGGCAGCCATGGTGCTTTGAGGTAACGCTGAATAAATATTTCACATAAGCTCAGCTCAAGTCTTATCAACTGGGGAGAGGGAGAGAGAGACAGAGACAGAGGAAGAGGGGAGGGGGGGGGGGAGAGAGAGGCTACATATGAGTGAGAGCAATAAAATGTGGAATCTCATGTCCCTCTTCAGCGGGATGAAATCAGCTCCAACAGTTCTGGAGTGTGAAGCAATTCACAATTCAATTTTTAAATCTAATAGAGTGTAGTAACATTGATATTTACTGTATTTGTGTTACTTAAGTTAAGTGGTTAATTTTACCACTTTGTTTACAATTATTACTATTACTACTACTATTACTAATATTTTGCTCTACAAAAGCTTAGTTAAAAAAAGTAACAAGCGTGCACATTTTAGTAATAAAGCCATAGCTAAATATAAGCAGAAACAATTACATTCTTTGGGTAAGTTCAAAACTAAAAATAAATCTTTAAAATTGGTGATAGCAGCTCTTATCAAAGCATTGAGGAAGAGCAGCCGTGCAAGGCAAAGCATTATCATTTGCTCACAGGGCCAGCTCTGGCCGTTGTCCCCCCGCCTGTCTGACACATGCCAGGGCTCGAGTAGCGCCAGTACGAGGCTGGAGCAGGGCAGTCAGCGGGGGCCCCGTGGTGCCTGTCAGTGGTGGCTACACTGACCCTGCACTCCGGCACTGGCCACTAGTGTTTAATCTGTGTCGGGAGCGTTAACACTGAGCGACCTCCTGGGTGACAGATCTGCCATGCGAGCCTTTTCCCCTGAGGAGGTGGGGAGGGAGTGGCATGGATTCTCTCTCCCTGTCAGCTCAGCTCACACGCACGTTAACGCGCCGGGGCCAAGACCGGCCCCGGAACAGCCACGCACAGGGGCCGGGAGGTCGCGTCTCTGCCTGGGGAAAAGTGTCCTCTGTGACTCGAAAGGTGGCGAGTATGTTAAAGGCAGTCATTATGATATGGCACGCACAATGGGGTTAAACACAAAGCACACATGAAAACACACACAATATAAAACGACCAAGTATGACAGATGAAGCTCTACATGTTTAGTCAGTGCAGTCAGCTATAATTAATCTGAGGACACTTTTTAACTTAAAAATGACTTATTACTAAATTATAAATTGAATCAAATTTCTTCTCAGGACTAAAATGTATGTCCTAAAATATATAAAAGTAGGAACAATTTCAAAGATCTAATGAAGTGAATATAAGCAAAGAAAGATTATTGATCCCACTAATAAGGGGACATGTTTCAAGGTTACACACTGCATTCAGCCATCCTCCAGATCTATCAACTGACACATTCAGGGCAGCTAAATAATAATACTGTGTTAAATCAGGAGACACTACTGAGCAGTTTGCAAGTAGTCATAGCCTATCATTTAATAATTAATAGATCTCAGGCTCAAAACCATGAATACACAAATTGCCATCACTGTCATCTTTTTTCTCTCCTACTAGACACATTCCCACTACACAGTCTGTGAGAACTCCCTCAGCCATGGAGATGGAGAGTGTAACCCCCATGAGACTGAAGAAACCCACTCCTATAAGGCCTACAACTTTTTCAAATAGAGAATAAAACAGATGCAGAACAGAAACAAGGAGACAATTCACAGGCGTGCACAGTCCTCTCGCTGTTCTCACAAAAGCTCGGCCACACTGCAATGCAGTAAACCACAAATAGGCAGATCCAAGACTCACAAAGCATCTCATTTTCAGGGACAGTGTTAACAAGACCAATTATGACAACTCTGATTATGGCTTTGATCTCGGCAGGACTGGTGTTCTTGTTAATGGCCCCGACTGCTGTGGCTCTACACAGCTGGTCTCCCGAGACCTCTGGAGCCAGATCTGACCCTGCCCTGCTCTCATCTGGGGAGACGATGATTCTATCAGCCCCCCAAAAAAGTGCCCATTGCAGCTGCCAAGTGTGTTTACAGCTGCATGGCATCAAACATTCATCAAATGCCATCTTTACAGTGTGTGATGTGTGGCAATCAGCATTTCACAGGCTGTCAAATGATGTCTAAAGCGGTTGCTACCTGGCAGTTACAAAAAGAAAACGGTTCAAATACTCACATAAGGTATACAGGTTTCTTTCTAGTCTAACTCCTGACAGATGAGGTAGCTCATGTGTTAAAATATTAATTCTACTTAAATACTTAAAGCGGTCTAATGACAGCAAAGCTCAAAATCAGCTTTCAAGTGTAAATGATCCTTTTTCTTTTTTTAACTTTCATCCATTTCATCTAAATCAAAATTGTTCTCAACTTTAAACTTCTGAAACAGATTAATTTGGCTGGCTAATTAATACATGCTAATTTAGTTATTTTTTTCTTTTCTTTTTTTGTGAAAGAAACTTGTGTTCCTGGGTGTAAAATGCACAGAATGGAGGATTTCACTCCAAGTTGTTCCCACGAATGGGTCCTGTTGGGAAAAGTAACTGATCTCCTAAGTGCCTCCATTTACGTTTCCAGCAGTGCTGTAGCTCCATCTACAGGTCCTATTCTTGTGTGCAGCAAAGAACTCTGGGTGACCCCTCCGCAGTCACTGCTGATGTATAGCACATTCATCTCGCTCAGTCTTAGTGAAAAGCACATCTAAAGGACATTATTTTATGAAGATTTTAGCTGTCACATTTCCTCTCTCTCAGAGAAAGGAGCATGCTGTTGTCAAACTCTTGAAAAGTGCGGATCCTAGGCTCATTACTGTAGCATAAACAAGAAGAGGGAGAAAAAAAATCTAAATTTCTTGTTTGTATTTCCGTTCACTGATGAAAATGTTTATGAGGATTTGCCAAAAGTTTGTTTAAATGTGTGAGAAAGAGTTTTTCTTCTTTTTTTTTACCTAATTAGAGAAATTCTATTTTAAACTGCTACACATTGGTGGCAAATTGAAGGAGACTTCAAACAGTATGGACTCTGCTGATGAGATTGCACAATCAAAACAAGTACCCTCCTGCACTCGCAAACAGTGACAATACTGCAGGTAGTCTCCTTTCCTCAAACAATAACAGCAGCATAAAACCAAATAAACCATCAATCTGTAAATGCAAAAGGTATATGTTCCTGGGTGTATAGCTTTCTGATTGCCACTCAAAGGGAAAAGTTATCTTAATATGAACAAAGAAGACTTCTCCAAAGAAAAACAAAAAAGACAAAAACTCAATAATTTTTTCACATTCCCAGTCACTTAGTTAACGTGAACCAAAGCAGTGATCCCGTACACACAATTTGAATATCTTACACACCACACACCAACATCCACTTCATAATGCATACATGAATCTACATAAACAGGATACAAATGTAGACTGCATGCTGTGTGGAGGTCAGAAAATTGGCCTGTGGGACTGAGTGATATAATGGCTAAGTATTCCTGGTAAAGCACTAGCGAGCATCCCGCAGTCCCAGTAGAAACCACAACAGCGGTAATGCATTACAGGATGTATATGGTGTAAAAGGGTAGACCCGGTCTGCCTGCTTGATAAATAATGTATTGTAATGTATATTAAAGCTCGACCCACCACTGCAGCGTTTCCTACTGGCATACCCTGAGAAGCCCTGCGCTGCCTGCCACTGTGGAAAAGAGCAGACACTAGTGGTATAATTATGCACATCTGAGAGGCAAGCAGAGGCCATCTGTCAATGTCTGAATCAGTTACCTTATTACCACTGCCTAAAGATATAAAGATAGGAGTGGGAGCTGGTTTCATTAAGGCACATGGTGGCATGCTGCTTTAGACAGCTCCAAACACTAACTTAATTGCAAATGATGACTTGGAGGAGGAGGAGGAGTGGCTGTACAGCTACCCTTGGAGTGGGTAGGGGCACTACTGTGGATAGCGGCATGGCACTAGGGGCACTAGGCTTGTAATGACAGTCAGTCAAGACCTAGTTGTTGCCCTCACTAACTGAAGTTCAGAGTTTTTCCGGTTACTATCCATTACATGCAATATTTAATGTGATTTGCATGTTTCACTGTGCTTGTTACTTGTTGAGAATATAATAATCATTGAAAAAAAAGAACGTTTCACTTGTTGAACTCTCAGTCTGCTGATGAGTGGGTGATGAATACACAGTGGCAGATTCACTCTGTTTGGGCAATTCTCGCCATGCACCTTCGACACTACTATTTCAAGCACACCTCGTCGAGGACAAAAGCGTACACTGACTACTCTGTTACTGTCTGCTTTTAAAAATATCAACCAGTGTGCTGATGTTCGTGTCCGAAAAACAGAGCAATTGTTTTAAATAAAAAGGACAAAGCAGCTACAGTCAATGTCACAAGAATTACCATTCTCATTGGCAGGGAGCAGATGACACATGCAGCTGACAAAAATATAATGAACAATGAACAGTAACAATGATGACCCTGATGGAAATAGTAAGTGTGTGAGCCTTTTTCCTTCATTCTAAGATTTCTATTTGTGTGCTGCACTCCTAAACAGCAGGTGGAGTAGAAGTGGAAATTAACTATTAGAGTGTGCCACCACACACTTCCATCGCCTGAGGAGGATCTAATTATAGGTGGAAGAAGATGGCCCCATCCCGCTGACCTGTCACCTGTCAGCCTGCCTATCCGCCTGCTCTCCTGCCCATATCCCTACTTCCAAGTCTCTCGCTATCTGCCTTCGTAGACCGCACTCTTACCCAACTGTCTTCCTCTTTCTGTGCTCCAACTTTCTTTCCCAGATAGTAACCTCCCTCCCACTCTATCCTTATACAATCGCCTGCATTGTTCTCTGTCTTCCTGTCTGTGTGTCCGCCTGCCTGTCTGTGTGCCTTGCTGTTCTAAAGGCTGTGATACATTGAGCCTGGCCATTGCCTGGGGGGATTTGCACCTTAGGATCAGTGAGAAGGGCTTACAGAATACACCAGGTATGAATTGCATGTCATTCTGAGACAGAGCAGAGAGAAGAAAGGCGGTGAAAAAGAGACTTCTTCACACACCCTGTCTGTGACCGCTTCCTCACCCTGACACAACGCTGGCAGGGCTTTCATGGCAAGTGTACACTCTTAATCATGACATTACATGTGCTGTACTGAGGGGGATTCACAGGGTGATTTAAGATTATTTAAGCTTAGGACCTTAGATCACATACCCTCATTAAAAACAGCTAAACAGAGACATTTAAACAAGGTTCAAATCTTGGAGGCAGACTGTCACTCCTCCACCCAAGGAAGCTGAGACTGTGATCCTCCTTACACCGTCCCCCGGGCTAGGAGGCTTTGCTAAGAAGTCAGACGTACAAACGCCCAAAACCCACCCCTTCAAATATACTCTAATGTCATCAGAACTGAAGGAAAGCCAAGTGGGGTTTGATTTAAAGGATAAAGCACATCCATCACATACGCATGGGATAAAAACAGAAGGCAGCCATTGTGTTTCATGGGAAAAAGACTAGCGGGAGAGAAAATGACTAAACCAAAGATTCTCCCCAACATCTAATTCAAATAAAGTGAAAGAGTTAAAACTGGGCTGCAGTGAAATGGGACAAAACTTGTTTGCCCTGAGGCTTAAAGAGAGTTCATTAACGTGAGGCAATGACTTACCAGAAAGGCTATTAGACTCCGTTGCGTGCTCTCCCACTGAAAACAGCTTTTAATGTACTGTAACGTGTACAGAACTGCTGTGCTGATTTTTCGAACCCGATAAATATTCCGGGCAAGAACCTAATAGAAAATAATTGGAACAAAACACCGGTTAGTATCATTTGATGCTGGACATAATGTTTATGACTTTGCAATGCGGTTCAATCAGCTTTATAATCCCTTGTTTGCTACTTGTGAAGTTAGATGTTTGAAGCCAATTAAATAAATTAGTTTGACTATGTCCAATCCACACTGCGAACCTTGTGTAGCTTTGTTGCGGCTACTATATTATTGGGATGTGAGGGGAACATACTGGCAAGTCTTTTTATTCCATCTGCTAAAAACATCAATAGCAATTAACCTTTTTGGAGAACTTCACGTTTTCCTCCATTAATGTTGTCTCTTTCGGTTGAAAGGTTCTGATTCCAGCTCTGACCTGGGACACAAAAAGAACAAAATAAACACTGCAGTTTAACTACTTTTTTACTTCCCTCTATATGATATGGATCATTATCACATTTTGAACAGGCTTGAACATGTTTAGTTTGATCCTTACTTTGTTATAGATAACCTCCAGCACGAGTGTGATGGTTCCTTTTGATGTACCTCCCAAGTCTTCTTTCTTCAAGAACAAACATATCTCCTGCCCATTCTGAACCTTTAAGAATTAAAAAATATAGATTTTGTATATCAGATATTAATATGTAAGACACGCTAAATCCTGTCACAGTAGTAATGTAGTTGCTGATCATACACAAACTTACAGTAAGTAATGGAATTGCTAATTTCCCCAAAAAGTTTGGGGCTTTGTCTCCATTTTCATCAAGGACAGTTAACTCTATCACATCATGAATGTCCTTTATTGGGCTGTAATATAAGAGTTAAGAAACATGTTATTCACATAAAAATATACAACAATACACAACAGAATAAGACAGATGTCCTGTTTTTTTTCCCCAGCTGTCTTACTTACAACGTAAAGGCTTTGTTCCAATCCGGATTGAGGGTCTTGTAGATTGTGTGAGTTTGAAGTTTGCTGTTACCGAGCTCAACAACACAGAAAGGGTTGCTTTTTCCTACAAATGATAGACATGTTATTATTTAATGTAAATGAAGAAAAAGCCATGACCATGAGGATAGAAAACAGAGAAGTAAATTGTTGTTATGGATTACCATTGAGGTCTGTGGCAGGAAGATCATTTGCCTTTACAACTTTGACCTGAAGTAAGCCAACCTCCCCCACACACTTGTGTGAGTTCTTTAAGCTCTGAAAAAAAATTAAAAACATCTTATTCAAAACACCTTTTCTGAGCATCGTTAATAAATGTAGCACGTGAAATTGGATTCTTAACACCTGGCAAGTAACAGAATTATATTCATGTTATTGAAAATGTGCCCACCAGCACTTGATAAAATCCATACAACATATTTGTATTTCTTACTGAATCAGCTGACATGACTAAACTCTAAATGGCAGCAGGATGTTATACCAATATGTGTGGACTCTCTTTTTAGATAAAAAAAATAATCCATAACAAGAAATAACTTACAAATCTCTCCACTACTGTGTCTCTCTCATCAGGGTTCTCCAAGGCAGCTGTTTCAATGTCAGAGATGGAGACTCCCCAGCAGGGTCTCAGGGTGACCAGAAACACCAGCCTGCCCTTTCCTGGGTCCAGCACATGAGTGTAGAGCTGCCTCTCATTAAGTGGAAGTCTCAATAGGTCAATCTCAAACCTGAGAGAGAAAAGGAAAATAGTTCCATTGAAACACATAAGGCCAACTCATTCTGTGGGGGAGCCAATGTGAACAAAATTAACACTACCCACTAGGAAATACTCACAACCCCCATGATTCCTCACACTTCCTTCCTCTCTTTGAGTACACCTCTACCTGCAGAGGTTCCTGGTTATCTTCAAACTGATTGAAGTCAAACCGCTCTCTCCACTGGGGATTGGCCTGAATGCAAAGGTTCTGAGGGCAGAAAAGACAGATTCAGCACATACAGTAACATGGAAACACACACACACACACACACACACACACACACACACACACACACACACACACACACACACACACACACTTTGACGCAATGTCAGGTATAATGCATTATCAGACTGAGCAGCACCTGCATGACATGGATAAAGTCTTTATTCAGTCCAACCAGAACGAGGCAGGAGAGGAGAAAAAGAGGTGTGTTGTGTGTATGTGCCTCTATTTGTGTGTGCTTGTATGTGTACACCTCAGTAGCCACTCTGGGATTGTAAACACTGACAGCTTCCAATTAGAATCAGCTTTGTCCAACAAACAAACAAGCAGAGAGGAAAGCAGAGAGGTTTACAAAGAAATGACACGACAACACAAGACAAGTGCACCATGGAATCATCAGGGGGGAGGCCAACAAGTACAGGTAGATGAACAGGGCATGCTGGGTATGCAAATGAAGGCAATGAAGCCCAGCACCCGAAGCACAGGGAAAAGTGAGTGGCAGCCTTGCCCAGTCTAATGAGCTGCCTCTGCCATGGCCCAGTGAGCCAAGGTGGAGGTGAGTCACTGACAGGCACCTGCTGTGAGAGAAGCGGGGGAAGTAAGAAATAGGGGCTGGGAAGAAAGACTTGAAGTCTAAAGAGCAGACATTAAAAAGACAGAGTAGCATGAGAAAAGGCAGTGTAGGAGAAGTGGGAAAAGAGAAAGACTTTTAAAAAAGCAAGTCCAACCTTGCTCTTGTACTTCTGATCACCAAGGCGAAAGCGCACGTAAATGTCCCCACGGCCATGCTTTGGCAGGTCCTGTCCCTCCACCAAGGTGATACCAAGCACCCCAGTCCACATCTGGTTCTTCAGCTGATTCCTCTGTGTCTCAGCTGGCTGTGTGGATAGCGCGGCCTGGTTCTGCTGCAGGGCAAAGATACACACAGACAGTGACAGTTTTTATTTTTTTTTAAGGCTCCATGTGTGGAAGCTCTGTGCTCTCCCCGATGTTTTCCTGCTCCTGCCTCAGCCTGGCACCTCATCATGTTCACAGAGTGCGTGAAAGTAGGACAAAGGTCCACACTATACAGCACATCTCTGTTGGAGCACATTAGCACATCTCTGCTGACAGGTAAGCCACACCATGGAGGCTCCTGGAGAGCGAGGAAGAGAGGGACGTCAGCGAGAAGCCAGATGTCCCTGGCTGTGACAGTCCCACTCATCACTGGCTTCCAGACTGAGTGTGGGGAGGCAGGACACTTGGCATACTGCACAAGAGACAGCAGGCAGCAGTGAGTAATGATGCAAACCGCACAGCTCTCTCATCAGCAAATTATGCATACATGCAGTAGGTATGGCCAGCACCAGTTTACTGCATGTTGGCAAATTCATCCAATATTTATTTAACCAGCAAAATAACCAATACATTCTACTTAAGTGAATCGAGGGAACTAACATAGATGTTGTGCATTTGAGGATTATTTAGAAATCAAGGACAAGCAAAGCAAATAATCCACTTCTCCTGCCGTGTCTCACAGAGAGACTGAGAGAGAGAGGCCTTGATATGTTTCCATCTTAGAGTTCCCTTGAGGCCATGCGGTGATAGGCCAGGGCTGTAAAAACAAACAGCAGAGAGGTTGTGTAGGGCTCTCTGTAATTAAAGAGCATGCCCGTAATCTGCTCTAGCCTCTTTGATTGCCCAGCTCCTTCGACTGCCCCAGCGACGCTGTTTCAAACAGCCCCACTACAACTCCCCTGCCACTACGGCCCCTCCTCTTCACTACGGGGTCACAACCCACATTGCCACCCAATCCGGAGGGGATCAAAGCATATCTCAGGGACCTGAATTAACATGGAATACCACAGGCACAGCCCTATAAATATCAGCCCTTTCAAAAGAAGAGGAACAGAGGGAGTGGAGGAGCGATATAAAACAGGCCTCAGCCAAGTCATCCCAAGTGTTTATCTTGGACACATTTCTATCTCAGCGGCCAATAAAACAATTCCACTTAACTGTAAGTGGCCCCTAAAGAGAATCTATTCCTGGTCCTAAAAGGGCTGTGCGATTGCTTCCATATGGTTGGACAGCATGGGGACAAGCTCAGACCCAGGTCCATTTGGCTGGTACCTCAGCGCTGTCCATCCACAGCTGTGATATTACATCCTAACATCTGGGTTATTGCCCGCTATGCCTGGGAATTATCAGCATTGCAGATCTTAGGCATCCCACACTGGCAACATGCCTCGAACAGCAGAGCCCCTCTCCCACTTCTCCCATACACCCCCCTCCTGTTTGAAACACTATCACACAGCAGAGTTTTACTTAGGCACTTGCCATTCCCTGTCTCTGTGGTGGTAACACAGAGGGAGAAAACGATGTTCTGGAAGAGGGGGAGTGAAGCTGTAAGAGCTGGGTATTCAGCACTTCCAGGATAGGTGTTAAATGCAATAAGATATTGTACGTTTGTCAAAAATGAAATGGGAAACAAATGGCATTGTTACATTGTTAAATTAGCACTGTGATTTAGGCAGCAGAACATTGTGAAGAGTCCCATCACACATTTCTGTCTCCCTTTGAGTATCTTTAACCATCTGTAACGGATAACCTACAATGTGTATGAAAATTGCTTCATTCCTTTGTCATCTAATTTCAAATTGAGATTGTCTACTGGACCATCAAGAGACTGAACAGTGGCAGATGTAGTGACTACATAGGTGTGAATATAAACCCACTCGCTGCAGTGTGAGTCTCAAACAGCAACCCTCCTATTTCACTCTGAAACTAATTACAGCTGCAATATATTGAAAACCACTTGAGATGAGATGGAACTTTGTTTACTACAAAACCAAAAACTGCTCTATAATATTCATTCAAGGGCTCTTTCACGGCAATGTATTCAGTCAAAATTATTTTGGTTTTGATCAGAATGTAATATTGTACCATACTTTTTTCACAGCAAATGCTACCACTGATAATAATAAGCATTGCAAAACAGGTTCACAATAAAACCACAAAAGAAATAGGCTGTGCTGAAACCAAGGTTACACACAAAAGCCTGAGTCCAGAGCATACACCTCATTCTTTGTTGCACCATAGTACAGTCAGCTACTGCCCCCTAGTGCTTTAGATCAGGGTAACCCTGAGCACTACCATGTACATGACAAAGTTGAACTCAGGATGGCATTGTGGATATTTGGAATTGATTAAGTTACGTTAAAATAGTAAATGTAATGGTATACAAATCCATACCTTATTCTTCCTTGGTCGCCATCTCTATGGAAAGAAAAAAATACATGATAAAAGACAATTCAGGGAAGACTGGGGACAGAGAACTGCATCAACAAATACTTCTTATATCAGAAATATTCTTACAGGGCTTCTTTTGATGGTGGCATCTCTAAACATTAAGCAGACATCAACAAGAATAACTCCCATGTTATCTTCTTTACTTTTTGGATCATCAAGATGCAACTCCATTTCATAGGTTCTGTGTAGATACAGAAAGGGCATGATGAACTGATGACCACTTGGATATCCTTATGATAATCTATTCCCTAAAATATAATATTAAAATGTATCCCTCACTTGTACAATTGAAGATGCTTTAGGGAAATAGTGCTGGAACCCATGAACTCATCAGCGGTCCGATTTTTATCGTAGACCTGCAACAATATTAGAAATATAATTAAGATTATTAATAGAAATCGTGTGCTCTAATACAAGACAACTCTTACATTATAAAATAGTGCACTTCTATTCAAACAACGCCTACCCGAACTTCGACGACATGCTCTCTGTCTCGAAGAGGATGGGAGAAGGACTCATTCCACCGTGGATTCAGGCTTTTATAAACCACTTTGCATTTATAAAACTGTTTTCCTTCAAGTTTGAACTTCACATAAGGATCAATGGTCCCTACAATTAAATACAAGAAAGAGCAAATCAGAAAGATAATGTTACGTGGTAAATACCTTCAAGTGTTAAGTTACATGGTTTACATAGCAATCTATGGTGAAAGTGAGTAATTCCATGCAAACTATGTTTACTTTGTGTGGAACATATTGTCACCTGTAAAAATCTACATTGTGTATGAAAATACACACATGACCACACACACACACACACACACACACACACACACACACACACACACACACACACACACACACACACACACACACCCTTCCCCCATACTGGTTGTGTGAGAGACTGAAATATGTGAGGAGGAGGTGCACCCCACACATAGCAAAAACAGAGGGATGTAGCTGTTTAATTGTGAAAGAGTAGAAACACTCGCCAGCATGAGGCAACCATAAACCAAAATCTAGAAGCAACCAGTGTTAATCTCCCAAGCCTGTTAAGAAAGTCTGTCTGCGAGTGGGGTGGGGGTATGGGACTTCTTTGTTTCTGCGATTGCATGCAGATTGGCCAAAAAATGAAAGCCAGTCCCATGCCTTCATTTGTATGGGGGATAAAGGGGTGCTTGAGAGAGCCTGCAGGGAGGCTTGAATCACATGACAAAGGCCCTGTGGGGATGGGCTGTCAGGCCTGTCAGCTCCCCACTCCAAATGAACATCTCGCAAAGGAAGGCAGGACCCACAGCAGCTCCACCCTGCCAGCCTGTGACAGGGAAACCTCCAGGCAACTTGACAGGAGGAGAATGTGGCAGCTAGCAAGGAGAAAAGCTCTGGCATGACTGAGAACGGTGACGATGGAAATTAATGGGAAAAAGGGGAGAACAAAAACCAAGGAGTGGGGGCTGGTGGCGTGGGTCCTTTCAGAATATGTAATGACAATGTATGCCATTGGTGAGCTTTTGGCACGGTGTTGATTGTTGGGCAAACAGTGGAGAGACAGGGGGCGTGTGGGGATTGCATCATCATGGTGCCATCTTGTCAGGGAAAGTAAGGTCTCAACTAGCAGGGAGTATGGCACTGGGCTTGGAGGGTCTTCTGCCACCAGGCACAAAAAAAACAGTTAAGCATCATTCCAAGAAGGAAGTCCTTTCACTATTTCGCTGTAAGGTGATTTCCCAAAGCTACGGGAGCTACAACAATATATCCATCCATCCATCTTTATCCGCTTATCCGGAGTTGGGTCGCGGGGGCAGCAATATATAATAGTGGTTAAAACCACAGTATAGCTGAAGGGTTTACATTTTCAAATACATAAGATTGATGTAGCTTTGAAATGCTGTCATATCAGTTGTAAATTATGGAATGCACCTATTAATCTGATATGGCCAGTTTTAGCTATCATTTTCACTTAAAGTAAAACTAACTAAAGTAACTAAAACATGCCAAAAAATGTGTCAGTAAATAGCCACACATATAAAGACCACACATGAATTTTCTCATGTTGTATTTCCTCTTCTGGCCACCTGAGGTCGTTGCTCTCTGTAAGCAAACTCTACTGGGCCTGGGCGTCAGGGAGGAGTCAAGATGAGTGGCAATTTGTATTACACAATTGTGTCCCTCTGCCCTTCTCTTTCATAGATCTACTAATGTCTACTAATGCTCCCATAGAAAATCAAAAGACTCATTTCCAACATCAAACCCAAAGACATCAACAAAATAATTTAAAATAAAAAATGGTGTGGCCTGTAAAAAAATTTTAATACATGGTAATTTGTGATTTGTGATATGACAACTCTTCCTCTTTAAAAAATACAAGTCCCAGGCTTTGTTTTGAGAACGCCCATGAGCCATGAGGGGAAGAGTTATGACCATCTGATTGTCAATTAAATTTAGCAAAGAATCCACTACCATAACACCTGGAATACCATTTCAAAATAGAAAAAGTTGCAATACCAGCGGTTTAATGTACAAATCATGTGTTCTCAGGACACAACATGATTTCTTTATCCCAGTCTGTTTTTTGTCATACTGGTCGGACTGCATACTTCTCTAGTGTTTTTGCACCACTTGACAAGACACGTCATCCTCACTAGTAAACACATGCGTTAACTGAACACAGCCCGTCTTACACAAAGAAACATTTCCCATTCAAAACTTTTCACTGTCTGACTGGTTTATAAACACAGCAAGATTAACAAGATGTATACGCACCATATGTATGTGCAGTGTTTCATAGAGGGCTAACTGTGGCCAAAAGCCGACACACAAGGAACTGCATTCTTATAGGATGTAAAAGAAATCTGATAGGGAATCTCTTGATCTGTACTGATCCTTCCGACCAAGTTTTATTTTATTTTTTTTTTATCACATTTAAAAGAACCGTTTGATGTTATAAAGAGTTAGTATATTATTACGGATCACCTGCAGGGTGTTGACCTACCGGAGCGCTTGTCTCGGATGACCAGGTTCCTTCCCTGCTTTAGGTTGATGTTCAGGAGGTATCTCTGGGATGGGTCAAGTGCTTGGACGTCAGGCCCTGTTGTCATAAACTGCTGTGGAGAACCATTCACATTTATATGCATTCTCATACCAGATGCTTGGTTTACTTCAATGGGCAGTCCAGGGAGTACTCACAGAGTTTTCTAGAGGATCTTGCATGTTTTCGTCAAAGAAATAACTCGGTCCACTGGACACCTACATAGAAAAAGGTTGTAATGACATTTTATGAACCATCAGAATGCAAAAACATAATATAGTACAGTCAAGCTGATATGTCTATGTGTGTGTACGGCTTTAATAATAAAAAAAAAAGGATTTTTACAGCAGTAAACAATGTTAGGCATAGTGAGATATCATCAGTATTTTTGTGTACTTTTTGTTGAGCACTCCACGGTACATTGTGTCTCTAACTAGTAACGCAGGTTTTCTACTGGGAAGCATCTCAACAATAGAGGACACAATGGTCTTAGTTTCAGCTATACCCAAGGGCTGTATAAAGTCAAATCCCATGTGGTCACTTTACATTTAACACCAACCATCAGAGGATCTTTTTGATATGTAGCACCAGTAGAACGAATAGTTACCGTCACAATGGGATATAGAATATACACTACGTCTATATGTCAGTGCTATAGGGATTAAGTGTAATAAAACCACAAACCTAAGCTCAGGTTTAGAAAAGGAATATCGATTTCATGGCATTCACCATATAAGAGGCTGAAGATAACGCTCTGCATAACATCTGAAGTGTGTGAAAAACCAAACCACACTATTTGAAAGGGAAATAAAAGTATGTAAATATGACAGATGTGAGAATATATAACATTGACTAGAGCACTGGAGCTTGCATACTTTTATCCAATTCCTATGAGACTAACACTTCTACAACAGTAGGGGCTCTAACAGTGAATGTACAGTATATGCACAAGACTGGATTAGTTTGGATTTCCATCTGTTTGATTTATCTCCGTGAAAGGAAATCACTAATTTGACATCTGAATACAAATTTAAAATAACATACATTTCCTGCAGACTTCAAATATCAATAGCATCGTCTGATTATACATGTAGTAAAATACACTTGTAATGAAACTGACCTCTGTCGTTTCTTCTAGCTCCTCCTCAGGCTGGGCTTCTTCTACAAGAGCCTCTTCCGTCAAAACGTAAGAGCAAAGTTCTCGGTCAAGATCCTCCGAGTCTGTCGTCCAGGGCATGTTGACTCGCTCCTCACTGGGACTGCCACAGGAAGGAGGTGAAGAGGTACCATCTGCACTCTCCAAAGGAGTACCCTGAGCATTTGCTCTGGTTGCTGGCGGAGTTCCTTTTTCAGATGATGACTCTCTATACTCAAATGCTGTGGTCCTCTTTTCTGTGTAAGGCTTCACTTGTTCTCCCATTGAGCTTGCTCTTGCCAATACTGCAGCAACAGCACCTGAAGGCACTATGGCTGCTGGAGTGTCTTCACCAGAGAGATACTCTCTCCCTACAATGTCTGGTCTTGGTGGAAGTGCGTTGGTAAAAACACTTCTTGGTTTAGGAATAGGGTCAAAAGTAAATACACGTGCATTCCCCATGGCTCTTTTAGTGGGTGTCCCCACTGGTGAACTTATTCTATTCAAAGCAGCAGCTGTGCGATCTATGGGAACTTTGAGCCTACTTTCTTGGATTGAATCGTTCAGTTTGTCTGTGAAAAGGAGCCCATCAACGACGGAGCCACTGGCAACAGAATCAGTATCACTCGCACCACGGGAGTTGCTGAAGGAGACGGCATCAGAAGGAGTGGCGCTGCCTGTAGAAAATGCTTCAGCTGGCACAAACCTTAGGTCTGGTACAGAAATACTGCGCCGATGAGCCAGCTTCTTTCCACGCTTTCCAAAGGCCTTCTTCCCTGGCTTCTTCAGGTTGACCAACTTAGTTTTGAGACAGAAGTTAACCAAGAAGTTCTTTTTCTGATCCTCCATCTTGAGTGATAACTTTCACATAAAAAAAAATATTTTAAAAGCACTGTATTACTCCACGTGGTGTACAGTAGGTCAAAAAGTAGTAACACAGTGGCAGATTAAGCACTTCAGAGGATTTTTCACAATACACAGACAAAAGTAAAGACATCTAGGCTATATTGTTTGTCTGCTATCTGAATGTGTACTTAGGCCAATTCTCTGCCTTAACATATTGCAATAAAACACAAACAATGCCTACCTAGAACTACATTAAATCAGCAAAACCAAACATAGTTGGCAGGCTACATTGTCATTATCATACTAAGGCCTAATATCTGATGACACAAACATTTCTCAATAAACTACTTTACCTAAATAATTCTACATGGCATTACCTCCTGGATTGTTCTACTATAATTTAGACAACGAAAACATGATACTATACCTGTCCAGTTGACCTCCACCGAACAGCTTGACAAAGCCACAGACTAAATCAGTCTCCACCGAGAGCACCAGTGAATTTCAGAGGCAACTCAACCATCCTAACTATGATGTCAATGAGGAAGGGTTGCGGGCAACACAACATGTAGTTAGTGCCCTTTCCTGCTTCAAGACAACTTTTAAGGCAGACTGGAGAGGCTGGACTGGGTGTAACTAGCCATTCCAGTTGCACAAGGTGAGTTTCAATGATTATGAGAATGCTGTGAGTGTTGACCCAACCCAACTCCTAACCAAGTACTTTTGTGATGGATGGAGCTGTATGACTTCAGTTATGTGGGATCAGAAAAACCTGAGAATCTGACAACAAATATTAAGTACATTAAGACACAGTTGCAGGATATTAAATTGACACTGAAACACCAAAACTATGATGAAACAGTTCAGCTCACAGTACAGCAAGTTCAACAGCCTGTTTATTGCGTGCCTATCAGTCTGTTTACTGTTGATTATATGTATTTGCATTTGTGAGGCTTTTTGTCTGTTTGAAGTTCTGCATGCATTACACTTCCTCTAATATGCATTCTCTTATAGCTCCAAGTATTTGAGAAAAGTACTTAATTCCATAATCTATCCTAATTCTAAAATACAACTGTCCTTATCTGTCCAAAACGGTCCCAAAATACTGCTGATTGATTCTACAACATGACTGAGGGATATTAAATGTTGGCTATCTGTTCGTCTTATCTCATTTCCGATCTTCAGCCCAAATCTGGCAGTCAGTGGCTGCCTTGTCATACCAAACTCCATTCCTTGCACACAGCCCCATATTTGTTTACAGTGGAACATGGTTTAGCCTAAGCTCGTCAAAAGTTAGCATTTGTGTTTGCAAAGTATAAACTATAGCTTTCTGTCCACACATCGAAGCTAATGCAACAGACCCACTGGTGTTCGCACTCTCTCTCCAATTGTCTGTGCCTAACAGTGGAGACTATATGACAACAGATGTGTTTGAGCCTGGACTGAGTCTTGTTCAATATTTGCTGATGTCTTAAGGAGATCAGGCCCACATGAAAGAACCTCAACTTGGCTCCCAGTTGAAAGGCAGGGCTGGGGATCCAAACAGGGCAAGCCCCTATGGCAGGTGGCCTGTCGCCCTCCTTCTCACACAACTCAAAAAGCCCAAAACCCTGCATAGCTACTCTACACATGCACACTGGACCGGTGCCAGCCTGCACCACAGTTGGTCTGATGGACAGGAAGCCAAGAACATGCACTTTGGTACAAATACACTGAGTGATGCACATGCAAGCCTTAATTTACACTGAAAACAACCATGAAAGACTGAGGTCGTCAGCTAACCTAAATCTCCTGTTGGTCTCACAGTGTATGTTTGGCCACTCAATTTTATTAAGTTTAAATATGAGTAGCGTAACGTTAGGTTAGTAATACCACAATGGAGAAAATGCAAATAAAATTCAGCATTCAAAATTGAACCTCAGCAAACAACTGTAAGTCGTAAAGTCTACTTTTACACCAAAAGTGCTTTAACTTGGTATAACTTAGCTCGCGTAAGTTAGCAATGCATATACTTTATAAGCATTCAATGTTTCTTACCTTAGAATTTAATGCACATTTTACCATAAGTTACTGTTACTCGCCGTACATTTTTTTAGTTTTGTAAGTGATTAAACTTACCCTTTTCATATTTGAAACTCATTATTTCTCTTTAGAAAGATCGACTAACAGGTTAAACCATTAAAATAACCTGCTAGCTACGCTTACAGCACCTGAAGGTTAGGTTTAGCTAATGTTCTAACGTTATATAGTGTGGTCTAACGTTAGACCAAGACCTACTCTATAGTGTCCTGAGACGTCTGTTATGATTTGACACTGTAAAGGCAATTGAATTATCTCCAGTTGTTGGGAGTCGTTAGCTTTACTGGCAATGCGAGACTAGTGGTTTCCCAACTTACCTTTACCTCAGCTAACAAGGTATCACAACCACATCCATGATATCAACAGCCATCAACAGCAACCTACAGTACTCTTCTGTGTTGACTATAATATTAGAGTGCCTCCTGCTGGCGATATTGTGGACATACACGAAGTCGTCTTGCAAAACTGTTCTAAAAGGGAAATATCACTAGATGTCACCTGTGAAGCACGGACCATCGTGCTTGCATTTGGTCTGTATACGCATCCATATTATGTGCAGTCCAAAAAGAAGCTAAAAAAAACACAAGCTCAAATACTGATTCAACGGTCTTCAAATTATTATCAGAATCAGCTAATGGCTTCAACATTACAAAAGCCTATATCTTTTAGCTTTAGACAAGTGCTGCTGTCACCATTGGTGAGAAGTAACTAAATATATTTACTCAAACACTGTAGTAAGTACAATTTTGAAGTACTAAAGTAAAAGTAGCCTTTTTCCATTTTATGGTACTTCATATTTTAAGTAGACCTACACTAATAGTTTAGATGTAAATATTATTATTTTATCATATACAGTTAATAATTACTTTGCAGATCCTGATGTTCATTTAAAACATCTGAAACTACCCAACCATATCAGTTAAAATGATCTCCACCGTGACCAACTACATCAAAAAGATGCTTACATGTAAATAATCCAATAGTATAATCTGATACACTCATAATGAGAACTCTTACTTTTTACATTTTGACTTTTACTTTAGTAAGATTTTGCAGGCCTTTTGCTTGTAATGAAAAGTTTTAAAACTGTAGTAGCCTAGTACTACTACCACTTTTACATATTTAACACCATATTGTAGTTTCTAACACTGTGTGATGGACAATGGCAGTGTAGGCTAGCTGATGCATGCAGTAAATAAAATCTTCAAAGATGAACAGACATTGAGTTCAGATTGAGCATACACTGAGGTGTTTAATAAAGTTGACAGTTTCTACTGTTTGGGACTTCACAGGAGAACAAATTCTATATAAGAGTTGTTTACTTCATTTTATACAGAATAAGAGAGATAATCTAAATTACACATTGAAAGCCAATATTTGTACTTTTGTGAAGGATACAAATTTTGTACAACAATATCTAGCATAGTATCTTAATTGTTTAATAAAAAGTTCACTTGAATATTTATTGTATGATGAAAATAAAACACATTCAAGGGAAAGAAAATGTAGATGAACTTAAAATCTCTTTCGATTTTGAAACAAATAATTTCATTATTGGCAACAAAGTCCAGCTTGTGCCGCCAAACGGTCTGAGCATTCAAACCGAAAACAGCTCCTTTAATTAAGTGAACTATCAACTACAAACACATACCAAACACGTAGTTCTGTTTATAAAAGCCATGAAGCAAAGCAGTGTACTTTTACACAGCAAAGTGAAGAAAGTCCTTTACAAAGGTTCATTGATTACCCTTTCCTTTCACATTCATCAGTTGTGCACAATTTGGACATGGACCAAAAGAGCAAAGTGTATCACAGTGCATTCACCGTGCATGTTCTTGTGCGGGTCTTTTCTGAGAAGAGGCAGGTCTGGTATAGTTTGAGTAATATCTGCATTGTCTTTTTCTTTTTAACCGAGAGAAAATAAAATAAAAATGGTATATATCATTTTTCTTTGGGATAAGGCATTTCCTAACCGTGCATATAGATAGACAAACTACAAAATTCCCTGATATGTTATCAAGTGCTAAAGTATGTGCTCAACTACGAGGTGGTGCTGCCATTACAGGCAGACTATTTTAGTTGTAGTCATTTATTATTGCTATTTTCACCTGCTGTGTTAAACTGGATTACATTATGGATTACTATACATTATGTAAAGTATATCGACCAATGTATATGAACATGAAGAGATTGCCCCGGGGTATTCAAATCAATAATTTCATAAATTGTTTTATATGTAACTTGTAGTCCAGCAACCTCCAGCTGTGGTACTTCAGGATAACAGTCACTCCTCAGATGCTCTTCTTCCTGATGCTTTGTGGACTAAATGTCACCTGTAATGACATCATATTCTGAATATATATATATATATATATATATATATATATATATATATATATATATATATATATATATATATATGTTGTGTGAATTGGAGCAAAAACTGCATAGATCATTGCGGTTGTATAGTGAAAACTACCATGGAGCTGATAATGGGGCGGAGAAACCTCAGAAACACACACAAGATATGCCACGGCGAATGCAGAGCGATGCCTTTCAGCAAACATCTCATACAAATGTGTGCAATCCAGCAGTGAGATTGAAGTCATTGACAATGACATTGCCTTGTTGTAATAAATTAGCTGCTGAATTATTTGCTTCTGTGATGATGGAGAAGAAAAAAAGTCACAGCCCCCTTTTCCCCCCTCTGTCTCTGCATGGTGTGATAACAGCGTCACAACACTTTCCGCGTCACATGACTTCAACGCCTTCAGATTTTGACTTTTCTGGCTCCTAAGGTTCCTAGGCATATAGTAGTCTGACTAGTAATATGGAATTGATATAAGATAAAATGTCTGGAGCCAATTAAGGAAACACATGAGTATTTTTGTACATAATTATGACTGACTGTGATATTTACAACCACATATGAGCAGAGGCACGATTAGTTTTGTGTGAGGCTCAGCAGCCATTTCTACCATGTTTATGCTGTGATTCAATGAACCAATAACAGGATAGTGGAAAGGGCTTGAGAGCTGGCATGTCTTTTCAGTTGAGCTACATGCAATAATAATAGATTATTCTTCATTATGGGGCTGGGACCTTGGGTTTGAATGCTGGCAGTGTATTCAGCAGCTGCTGGTATACAACTACAATAGGAGGGAAGAAACCCTATTTCCCCTAGCCTTGTGGCTATCCTTCACAAATTTGAAAATAGTGTAACCTCAACCTCACAGCATTGTTTTTACAATGTCTTCAGGACATAACAGGTCATCACTAATAAAGAGAGAGAAAACAAATTGACTATCTGGAAGTAAAACACATGGGAGGTTATGTTGATAATTCAATTTAGAAGAGATTACAGTAAAATGAACAAAATAGCAAATATTGACCAGTGAATGATCTACTTTTTAAGGGTCTACTCTTGTAAACTTGGCTGTAATCCACAAAAATATACTTTTCTTGAAAACGGTGGTCATACAGTACTTTCAGTATGTACTCACCCCCTGGTGATATATATTAAAGTCGCTATTTACACAACACAAGAAACTGTTTGGCTCAAATGATCAATTATAACAAACAGAACAGCAAATGTTCATGGCTTTAGATATCGATTCAAGATCTGGTTCACACGACTTTACACTGTTTGCAATAAAGCACAATAAAAATAAAACTATGATGAAAGAAATGGTGCGTTTGAGTGAATTGTTAGGAAACCGTAGCAACTGTACAAAACGACACAAAAGAACAGCTTTGGCTTATATTACTGATGAACTGTTACACAAATGTGAACATGTTGATTTTCTCACCAGTTCAACTGGACAGGTTCGCATTATCTTAATTGCACATGTATATATCCCACTCTTTTAAATTATAAAATGAATCATATGTCATTATTGCAATAAAGTCTGTTGCTATTTTGTTTGTTACCTCCAACAGTATTGTTTCATTTATTCACTAAAGTTGTCTCAACTGTTGCAATTGTTTACTGTGTAATCAAAATTACTGTATAGTCTTAATTAACTCTGTGTTCTCTGTATCTCCTGATCGAATGAATCAATAAATTACAAGAGGCCACTTGAGATAAAGGTCTTGTGTGGTTACAGCATGATTTTAAAAGATAGTTCTTGCAGTGAACATCATATGTAAGGGTCCTCAGCCTGAAAGCAACACGACTTTCTCTGATTGTTTGCAATTTGCGAGCACAACAGCAATACAGCAACTACATGTAAGTGTCTGACTAGACCAGTGACTACAATAATCTACCGCCTATTGTTTAACAATATCCTTTCGTTTAAGAACATCTTTCTTCTGCAAACCTCATCTGAATTGTACCAAGTACCTGATACCACCTGCTTGTGCATATAATTCAGTCCAGCTAACTTTTTCAATCTTACTGTGTCAGTTTGAGAATTTACTTTTGATATGTCCTGACCGTCTTATAACATTTGCCACTCAGTCTTACAAATTGAAATGGAGTTGAATAATAGTATAATAATGATAGCTCTAAGGACCCTTGCTCTTTCTTTTATCTCCATGTCTAACCCCTCCCCCTCTCTGACTGGAGGCTTGATAGGGGCTCTTTATGTCACCCATGTGTCCATGCGCAAGCGCTTGACCGAGGGGCTCTCCCTGTCCTCAGAGCCAGGAGGGGGTCTGCCCAGTCCCAGCGGGGAGTGGAAGTCTGGCCGGTGGTCCTCACGATCGCTGCCATCGTAAGAGCTACAGGAGGAGCTGAGGCTGTCTGCAGGTGAACGTCCCAGAACGTCCTGTCGGCTGGACCCTTGCTGTGGTTGCTGAGGGGGGAAGCCAGATGGGGTGACACGCTCCCGTGGCGGCGAAATGGGCTCGGACTTGATGTTTATGCTCTGGCTGGTGTTGATGGAGAGGTTGGAGCCCTGAGGTAGGTGACCTCCACCACTGCAGAGAAGATAAGTATGATATTTTGTGTTCAGTCTAAAAAATGAGACAACAAATGCAAGGTGCAGAAATGTGAAGAAAAAGTCAGGAATATGTAGATGTGTGATTCAGCATGATATCACAGAGCACAGTGGGTGTTGCTTTTATGTGAGGGCGTCTGGAGAGTGTGCTTTTGTTTGGAGGTGTGTAACTCACACCAAAGAATTAAGAGCTGCCTGGCCCAGTTGATGCTGTTGCCATGCCGACATGGAGCCCAGTGAGAGCCCAGGAGAGCTGAAGCCCTGTAGGGAAGACATCTCTGCACTGCTCAGGGAGAACTCTGTAAAAAAACAAAAGCAGCCACACACAGTGAGAACTCATTTCAGCTACAACACAATGTGCCACTGAGAAAAAAGCAAGAACCAACAACGTGAAGTACAAACAGTCGCGGCTAAGGCGGTTGTTTTCAGTCTGAGGGGAGAGCCAGGCCAGACTCACCAGCAGGGTTGTAGGAGGTGGGCATGCCCGAGTAGACCAGGCCCTGTGGGGGTAAACTGGGGGTGGTGACAGACACTACTGGAGTGGCCAGCGACTGGGTGGACTGGGAGCTGCTTATCCTCTGGGTGTTCTGCAAGACACAAAAAACAAACAAAGAAAACGCATAAGCCCAAATTGTTACACTAAAAACATCCCGCTCTAATACTGTGCAATGGACAAATTTTCTTATATTTAAGACATTTAATTTAGAGCCTACACATTTTAATTTGGGATTTACTATACATTTTGTGGTAATCAGGGATATGAGTGTAATAATAAGTGCGGCCACTAGGTGTTGGTGTAGCATCATGGAAGTCAATATTCTGATTCATTGTTAGCTGTATGATTTTCTTTTTTAAATGTAAAAAAAAATACACAGAAAGAAATATGCAATAACTTGTGTGTTTTTATAGGGATTTTCTGATATTCATCCAGATATAGTTCACTAAATATATGTATATGTATACGACACACTGCAGATATACTTTACTATATTTATATATATACAAATTTATGCCACATAAAAAATGGTTACCATGGGCTTTCAAAGTGTACAATATTAGAAGATTTCAGTAATCACAATAAATGTATTTTAAGTGGACTTTAACTGACAGATGTAGTCATCATCACAAGAACCGACATGCAGCTACAGGCACAACAAATTATTATTCAGATTTACTACAATCTGCTTAACAAGTTTACTTTGTTAGACATGAAAAAGAACAGTTATAGGGATAGTGCAGGTTAGAAACGCCTTCCACAGCATCTATTGCCTGAACATTTAGAGTGTGACAAATAAGTGAGTCTAGTGATCAGTTTTGCAATCAAATAAACAACTCTTAACTGAGAGAGTGCAAAGGAATAATCCCAGAGTGACGTACAGTGAAGCTCGAGTGGATTTTAGTGCAGTGACCGGCATGCAGTCCACACAAACACACACCTACACAGCACGGTGTGGTCATGCAGCAAACTATACTGTGAGCTACAAATGCAAACACTCCAACTCCACTAATCAAATGCAGACAGTTTAGAACAATACTGTAACAAATCCCCAGAGTACAATGGAATAAACATATGTGCCGCTGCCAGCGGTTACGTCTGAAGCAGCGTTGCATCATGATCTAGTTGATGGCTTCCTTGCATTGTTCCAACACTCTCCAGCCAGATGACTTCACCAATCCCCAAGTATCTCACAGCATGATGTCATTTAAAATGATGTAATCTCCTCTTACTTAGAAAAAATAAAAAAAAATATTTAGATTTCTACCCAGCACTTTTTTAATTCCTAAACTTTTCAGATTGTGATAACGATATAATGGTTTAAAAAAATATAACATTAATTAGCACGTAGCTTTCCCTCTCTCACTCACTCTCTCACTCTCTCTCTCTCTCTCTCTCTCTCTCTCTCTCTCTCTCTCTCTCTCTCTCTCTCTCTCTCTCTCACTCTCTCTCTCTCTCTCTCTCTCTCTCTCTCTCTCTCTCTCACACACACACACACACTCCTGGTGGTTTATGACTAACATTGACGTGTTGGGTATGGAGGAGCCAATTTAACAGGCTGAGGCAATTTTCACAGGCCAAACCCAAAACATGCAGTGACAAAACGTTATTTTTATTTATTTATTTATTTTCAAATGTATTATTGCTGCCAGCTCTAAGAGAGCCAATCTCCGGTTTGAGCACTTCCTTTAGTGTTGCATTGTGTGATTACCAGAAGCATGTTCACATTTTAGCCATTTGCCCAGGCATCTGTCAAAACTCACCAAATCCATTTCCTCCTCCTCCGACTGCCCTCAACAGAAGAGAAGAAGAGAGGCAGGGTTACAGAAAAGAAGCAGAGCGCCTGTAAATCGCCCTGTATAAGTGTGGATGACTTTGCAGTCATTGTGAAATCACACTCATTTTACATCACACTCATTTTACGTCTATAGTCTGTTGTTATACTCATGAACCAATCTGTCCAAAGCATGGGAACCCAATTAACTTGTCTTTATCTTGTAAATGAAGAAGAAGAAGCAGTCAAATCCTGGACAAATGCCAGTGAAGTTAGGAACAGCAAGTACAGCATTATCCTGGATACCGACTAACACTCATCTGATTCTAAATAACACTGCAATTATCTTGTAGTCAACAGAAATTACATATTAAGTTTCTTTACTGGTACCAACAATGACTGCATAGTACTTAGTAAGAGTATTTCAAATCCTCCCTGTGCTGAAAGAGGAACCAGAAGCCCATCTTCCATCGTTTCTGTGCTGTGGGACATACTGTGACCAGGCCAGGGCTGTCTTAATACCCACACTCAATCAATAGCGGCAGGAAGACACGACAAGGGCGACAAGATATTATCTGGCTCACACCCTGGGCCCCTGATTAAGTCTTCATCTACACTCTGTCACACTGAGATGTGATTAATTTAATACCATTATGGCCTAATGACAGGCTGTCTGCAGACCTGCCACAGCCAGCGCCCTCCACAGCCTCCACCAGTCCAAAAGAACCTACCTGCTTAACCTGTTTCAGACCTCTTACTACACAACCTGTCCTGCTCTACCGATTCCACATGCCGACATGGTAACACACAGCTGTTTAAAAACTGCTCCAGGCTAGTTGAAGCTCTGCAAAGGAGGAGCACCCACAGTAACACAAGGCTTATTTACCAAACACAATCATTTTCCTGGAGTGGCTCCTGTTGCTGACAACACTAGCAACACACAAAGTTGGAAATAGAATATTTGCTGGCCGCTGTCTGAAAGTCCCACACTTGTAGTTTTTTTCCGAATGTTGATTTATGACCAGGGGAGTCTAGTTTAGCCTCAGGTGTTTGCTGTGGTCAGAGCGCTCTGCACCTTCAGTATTATAATTAGAGAACGCCTCTCATTTTAATGTGAATACTAGAGTGTGAGTTATGACAACTGGGCTGCAGATTCTTGCCTCTGCCCACATGTTAACAGAGGCGATAAAAGAAGAATGCAGCACAAGAAGAACGCTGCTCAGGTGTGCCCTGCACACTGTGAGTGAGTCCCACTTGGCAGATAAACAATTAAATAGTCCTTTGCTCACTGCACTGATGTGATAATATCAAAAATGGTCGTGGCAAAATCCCGCCAAACATTCTGCTATGAAAGTCTCGATGACGCTAAACAAAGCTCTGGTCCGCCCTGCAGCAGAGGTACTTAAAGGTACTTGAGCTGGTGATGCTTGTGTGCAGTGGTGTGCTCTGTACTCACCAGTGGGGGCATCATCCCTTTGCTAGATGGAGGGATAACAACCCTTAGGTCTGGCTTGCGGCCTCCCATTCCCATGTTCCCTCCAGGGGGTGGTGGAGACTTGGTGGGCATGACTTTACCCAGGCCATTGCCGCTGGGTGTGCTGAGGACGCCCGGAGAGCCCCTGGGGTTAACAAAACCGTTCCCTGCGAGGTACACAGCAACAGAAAAACATCATCAAACCATGGACTGTGACTGACAACACTCCCAGTCATCAAGCAAAGCTCTCACACAGCGTTGTTTTCCAGCTTGCAGCAGCACGCAGCGCTAAGTGTTTCCAACCCTCTGGGAAGTTTTAATAGACGTGGATAATTATCCTGCACATTTACAAAAATAAAATGTCCATTTCAAAATTGATGAGCCTTTTATTTTTATTGTGAATGATTACATCAAAGTCAATTCTTTGCATCTTGGGAGCAGGAGCAGTTCACTGACAAATGTACTGTGACTGCTTAAAAGAAATAGCTGAAGCCATTACAGTGGAATAAAAACGGTAAACGATCTCTTGATGTTGTTTTTACACTGTGCAAACAAACAATAGCAAAGTGTGAGACTCTTCATTCCAACATTCACACTTTGATGTTTCATGTCATCGTCATTAGTCATTTCCCCACCAACTTATTTTGAGAACTCCCATCCACCTCACTCCCACTCTATCGCTGGACAACTATTCCATGCAAAGGCTCAATACTATCAATGGGTGTGGAGCTGACAGAAGAAATTCTCTTTGACACATACTTCAAGAAATGCAAAGACATTTCCACAGTGTGACATATAGGCGGTACAGTCTGTAACACTTATATGTCTTGCATAGATTCATGGTACGGTTTTTAGATACTGTACCATATTGTATACAATAATTTAATATGCTATACAATTGATTTTTTGAAATACCAGCCCCAAGTAGCATCTATGTGTTATGAGTATATTTGTGACTTAGCTTACAAATGTAAGCATTGCAATAAAGCAATAAAATAATGCACTCTGAAGCAAAACTACAGTGCCAAAAATTATCCCTTACACACTGCAAGAGCACTGTCAACTGCCTTCACCTAGTATTTTGATTCATTTTTAAAAATAGGTTTCAGAAAAAGATGCAAAATGCAATTGCAAAATACTATGTGACTTTTGATTTTGCAGATTCCACCAAATCCACATGAATACAAATGGAGCAGTGACTTGTTTTGGGAAAAAATCAGTTTACTTGATGTAAGCCCAGATCACAACATGGAACAGATCACTAACACTTCAACAAGTTGCTGACTTCTCCATTGTGTTCAGTGTATCCCAGTAAAACACAAAGTGTGTGCACAATGAGCAGGCTCTTGCGTAGGAACATAATGAAACAATAGTCCCTCTCATTACAGATAAGGACAGCAACAATTCACGGTCAAATAAACAGTTATGAAGCCGACAATAGTATCTAACAGCTGAATCAACAGTATATACAAGCAGCAATCGCCGTTGGTTCTGGCTTTGATCATACAAGACTTGGCTGCTGCAAGAAAACAATGTTTACAGAATTAGCAGAGTAAATGTCCGAGGCCCTAAAAATAGAAAAGCTGATTAAAAGCAGTGAAGATGTCATTCTGTGGGAATGAGATGTAAGTGTAAAGGAATTGGTTGCAGCTTGGCAATATGGCAAGTTAAGATGTTCTGATAACAATCTGTACTTTGTCAGAATTCTGCCCGAAACATGAAACATTTGTCATACTGTAGCAGGGAAAGCACAGGTTTAACTAACATCATTAACCATGGCTGCATCTCAATATGTACTGCAGTAAGCCACACCGGTAAACCAGCATGCACAATACACTAGAACTGGTAAACCTGAATTTAGTACAGCTGTTGTTACTATGAATTACATCAGTGCTTTTGCTACTGTACATCAGAATGTCTGCTGTGGAAAAGGCATTAAGTTAGTAAGTTTCTAACTGTATATAGAAAATAACAAATATGACAAGACACATGTTAAGGTTTTTATTTCAGACTCTCAGGTAGGTCCATAGCAAGTCTTGTACATTGTCCTTTTTGGTGTTTTTAGTAAGAAATACAATCAAGTAACTATAATAGAGCAAAGAATAATACATGTCTCATGTGGCCCTCCACAGCGCATGTCTGAAGCATTAATCCACGTAATTTCATTGTGCGTAAAGCTGTTGCTGTTGTAATATAAAAAAAGAAATGGTGCATTATACACCATGACTGAAACAAGAATGTACTCACCCTGTTTCTATAAAAATGTCAGTCATATTCTGTGTTCACTTCTATACCAACATTTGCTGGGCTGATAACAGTACGACACAATGGACGCGTTGCCAGTGCATCACCAAGCAAATATAGACAGACACTGAGTGCTGTATTCACTGGCTAATTTAGACTTGGATTAACCTATCTGACTCACATATCTTTGGAATCTGCCTCTGATTATGACTTCTGATGATGAATAAATCCCACACTTCTTTCAAATAATTGCCAAGAAGAGAACACATGTCTGAACAAATACTCAGACCACAAAGTTAATTTTGAGCCAAGGTAACAGCCACAAGTTAAGACCCAGCCTTTCAGCAGGGACATTTCAGTGAGCTTTTATGATGTCTGCCTGCATTCCATATTCAGACTTCTATAACCGCTCGGTTGTGCCAATAAATCCTCTCTGACTGAAACCTGCGTGTGTTGAAAGCTGTTTTAGTTTCTGTTCATTCTCCTGAATTATTAACACAGTTTGGGAAGGGGCATTACATAAGGGCTTGTGTTTACAACTGAAACATTCAGTTCATTTTAAGTTCAGGGGAAGAAAACACAGTGACTTATTGTGCCCAACATCCCATGTGCATCAGGTTAAAAAAAATTAAAATAGAAAATGTCTTGAAATAGATAATGTCTTGTTGAATGAAAAGATATAATAGATGTGAATCAAAATTGTTCTCTAATAATAGATGCCATCCACAGTCCTATTGTTGTGTCTCAGAAAAACTAAGAGCAGATAGATGAATAGAGGTACATGGCAACCAGGTAAATACATGTTCTTGGGTATGACTCATCATCATCCTCCAACTTTGAATACATGTTTCACATTCAATCAACCTGCAATAAAAGAAAATAATAAAAATTTTCTTTAATAACACAAACTTGGTGCAACTACATTTCACCATTAAACTAATAAGTCTACTACCTGATGTGATCTGCTGAACCTACAAACATGCTTTAATGTAAATGTGTTTCAAGAGCTTGCAATGCTCCAACGTAAATGAAGGGATGTGTACAGCTTGCAGACATACTGCTCAAGAGAAATCTCGCTCTTAAATCCTCCCAGTTCACCACAACTTTCATTCTTAATGCTCACCAGTCAAGGGCCACAGCTTGTAATTAGGTGTTATTGTATGAGCTGTTGAAAGAAAAGATCTAATTTAGAAGTGCAGAGTATAAAATGAGACAAATAAATAGTTTTTCTTTTGAAGGTGTAGTAGCTGAGCAGAGCCATTATCTGAACCAAAGACTAGACATGAACAACAACAGATGGCTTATTTTAGAAAGACGAACTGAAATGTGTTTGCTAGGAAAATCTTGCCAATAATGTTCACTGTTTTGATAAACATATGTGTGTTTGCAAGTAAGGCAATTTTCACTATCATCTATTAAGTAACTAATAACTCCTCCAGATCCCATAATTAAAACAGCTGCCATTATAACCAATATTATATATATATATATATATATAATCTGGTCACTTTGAAAGCCTTCTGCTGTGGTCATAGCTGCTACTTGTGAAAAATCAGAGCTATGTCAGGAATGGTCATCTGACAGCAGGGTTGGAGAGGTTTCTCCACCCTGTAGTCTCTGCTGTTCTACACACTTGGTACAAACAACAGCTGCAGCATGCTCACACTGTGCCAAACGCTGACACCCCCCTGGCAGAGGATCCTAACTCTACCCCAACCCAGTACCACACCCCAAACTTAAAACGCACCCAGCGCTCTCTCTATAATGTTGTAAACCAATTTGAGGTGCTCTTCATACTTTCTAATCAATACCTAGCCAAATATCCCATTTTAAGCCAATATTCTTCTGGTAGTTCACAAGCTATGAACATTAAATATCGTACCATTTCCTAACAGCATACTGCATTTAGTCAGAAATACTACAGTATATGGAGTACAGCGAGCTAAGTGCCAAGGAAAGAGTTAAACTCCACCTGCCTTCGCCTCTCACACAGCACATTGCAGCCATGACAGGCTGTCCGGTCATTGTGTACTGAGGACTTAGTTGGATGTCATTGCCCGAATACCTAAAGGGTTATGCTGGTCTAGGCATCTTATAGACCCTCTCCAGCCTTATAAGGGCTACCAGAGTAGTGGGGGGAAACAGATGCACCTGTCAATAGAGGGAAGGAAACAGGATGAGTGGGGGCTACATAGAGGTGACAAGTTTAAGGGAAACGCTGCGTTTATTTACCTGCCAAAGTCAATCGGAGAGCTAATTGCCTCGCCTGGTTATACTCAAGCACAAACACCACACTGTGTGAATGCTGCTGAGCCATTCCCCATCTCTCACACATGCATTTAACAATCATGTTATACATTTCCTCTGTTGAGAGAAGAAACACTTCTTCCCCTTCGCATGCAGTGAAAATATAATCGGGCAAAGGCACTATCAGTCAATGATAGTGACAACTGTCTTGAACCAATCACAGATGGATACGCAACTATCCAGCTCGCGTGCTAAGCAGGAGGCCTATTGGGCAGAGCTACAGAGAGCTAATGAATCTCTCCGGGAGGACTTATGCGCTGGGCTGGAGCCCACACCACTTGGCACTGAAAGGTCTGTGGTATCCAACATGCCACCTAATGAGATGTGATATGATTAACCATCTGCATCCTTCTGCAAGCTAGCAGAGCATGTGATGGAGATGCCAGACCAGACACGAAAATGCCATGAAGATCTATCTTCACAGCGCACATATAGGGAGGCATATGCTCTCTCCAGGGTCTTCATGGTGGGAAAATTTTCAATATATGATTCAAGAGAGCAACATCAAGCTGGGTTCAGCATGGTGTTTTGTTATGTTATTAAATGCAGAATTCCACTATGAGGACACACCTGCAACAAACAAGTATTCCTTTCATGGAAATCATCTGCTGGAGCCTCTCTTAACAGTGAAAATGTTAGACGCTTTTAAGAGATACACTTAAATCAAGCACACAATTATGCCACATGAGCCCGGGCATGTTTTTAGCTGTTGAAATATGCTGATCCAATATGAATCATAAAGAAGAAAACAATACAGATAGAGCGGTGACTAATCAGAAAGTTATTGTGAAAACAACCATTAAGTAAACCCCCTGTGTATGGGTAGCCAATTCAGCCAATTCTGATATGTGGTTAATTTTGAATGAGGCATTTCACACCTTGTTGCCTGTTCTATAGTATGCAGTGTAGCTGAATCTTGCAAAAACCTTGCAAAAACCATCTAGACTGACATCATTTTTCCAGATATATATAAATATATATATATATATATATATATATCACACACAAACACCAGTTAAAGGGCGTTAGTATGACATGACTGCTTGACCTTAGGCCCCTTACATCCAATGCCATCTTGAAAAAATAAAATAAAACTCTATATGCATTAGAGACAAAAAAAAAAGATTCATTCAGAGGGTTAGATGACGACATTGATACCAAACGCATGTCCGTGCGCTAAGTATGAAGCTAGAGCCAAGAAGTGATAAGCCTAGTTTAGCACAAAGAGTGGAAGAAAGAGGAAACAGCTAGCCTGGCTCCAACCAAAGTATAAAAAAGTGTTGTGGTTTTACAGGGGTTACGCCCTGTACACTAACTATTTCTTGGCTGGGTGAAGTAACTCCCGGTAGTTTTACCATCACTGTGAAGTTGCCAGGCAACCAGGTAGACTCAGAAAGAAATGCAGGGCACACATATTAATTGTACATGTTACATATTTTTATTTATATATATATATATATATATATATATATATATATATATATATTGTTGTTGTTGATGTGTTCATGTTATTGTGTTAAATGGGCTTTTGGAGGAGTTAGTGGTTGTTGTTTTTTTAGCATTGGAGAGAACCAGGCTAGCTGTTTCCACCTGATCCTATGTTATTAAATGTCATTGCCCATTGTGGGATTAATACAGCTTTAGCTTTTATACTATGCTAGGCTAATGTCCTCCTGGTTGACTAGCATCAATTCTCACCAGAATTGTCAAATTGTTCTACAAACAAAACATTCATGTTTTTAGAATAATTAGAAAAGTGATATAATAAAATACAAATACACACAAAGGGGCTTTAATCAACTAAATAAATCCTGCTCTGAGTGGTCTGGATCATCCTCTCTACACCATTGAACAATTAAGTGGGGTTGCTGTCTACCAACCTGCACTAGTGGGCCTCTGGGGTCCTCCACTTGAGCCCACATTCCTGTGCAGAGAGGCCTGTGGAGGGGACAGCATCCCACTGTCACTCAAAGAGGCCGCGGCCGCTGCCAGGGCCTGGCTGCCCAGAGTCCCTCCTGGCTGGTACATGGCATTAGGATTGGATACGGGCACTGCCACATGCATGGAGAAGTTCTGCTGAGGCAATGCTGTGGGCTACAAGAGGGAGACAAACACACACAGAGATTTACACACAAACACACTCAAAACCACTCAAAGCTCTAATGCTGAGTCTGATGGGTCAGTGGTTGTCATGGCATCATTAACAGAGCGCTACCCTTGATGGTTTGCTTTAATAAACAAGGATATACTGTGAATTTTAAACTCGGCAGCTGCCTGCTATATAACAACAAAATATTGAAACATTTCTGCCCAACATCGGAAGGGCTATTGAGTGCAACCCTACTGTATAACCGTAAAAAAAGTGTATTCTCATCAACATGATACATGCAGAAACACACAACTCTTCAGTGCTACCGCAACACACAGAAAACACAGAAAAAAGAAAAAAAAACATGCATTCAGGTGATCACTTTGGCATTGCAGCAGTCAGCACTAGAGACGTACTTTTGCCTTTTGAAACACGTGTTTCTCAGCACAGCAGAGAGGGGTGGCGGGGATTCACAACTACAGGAATCGTGACTCACTTGCATTTACCTACAAAGTGCTGACTGTGCAAAGCGTAAGTGAGAATCACAGGTGACAGTGAGAACGTTTCATCATAGCATTATCCAGTGAGCCAGTCGGGTGTTATCATTAGTTTGTTAATGGCAAAGTGATGCTCTGCTATGTCAGGAACATAAAGAAAACGACTGCTTAGTAAGCACTATGTTCTTGCACAATTCTAATATTGTCACGCATGATAAGATCACAAAAGATTTGTGGTATTTTAGAGGGTGAGCCAGTGTAGTACTTGATGAAGGAGAGGGAAGATGCTAAATGATAGTGTAGTGTTAGTGTGCTCTGGGAACACTTTTTGCTGGAGCTGTTCAGGAGTAAAAGATATGTTATGCTAGAATGCATTGAGAGAGAGGTAATAGAAAGATTTGAAAGGGAAACATTACATTATTAAGGAACTGTGAAAAAAAATTAGGTTTGAGATGGAAAGAAACCCCAACCTTAAATCACAGAACCCGCAGATCTTTATGATAAACACTCATAAGTATTTACTGTGCATTCCTGATGTTTACATAGCGACTGCTGTTTGATTTATGATAACATGACCATGATAGTAGGGTGTAATCTTTCCAGCAGAAGCATGCAACATTTCACCTGTTCACATGAAATGTGATCTTATCAGGGTGGGCCAAAATATCAGTAGCAAAACAAATCAACATTAAAAAAAAAAAAACGCACACCCAGTAAAGGGGGCATTAATTGTAAGATAGAGTAGTTCTGAAAGAAGTTGACAGAGGTTCTAGGGTGGGGTGGGGTGGGGTGGGTGGGGGAGGGGGGGGGGTTGGGACAAAAAGAGGAAAAAGTTAAATGAAAAAAAAAGAGTGAAAATCCTTTGTGCCACAAAGCCAAGCAAAAACGTTGCATTGACAGTACTTACGATTTTATGATTTCTCATCATATTATCAAACTCCTCATTAATTTTTTTATACTTTTCTTCTGTGTGAGGAGTGAGGACATATGAGGCATCGGGGTCCGGGCTATCACAACCTCTGTGTTCTTTCTTGTTTAGCGCCTGTAGTGAACATCAACATAAAGACAGGAATCAACACAAAACAGCAGGGAACAAAGGAAGTACTTACACCACAGCGCTTGTACATTAAATCACTCTCTTCGTTTAGTTTGCCGAAATGGTCGTCCATGAGGGGGCTGTGCCCAAAACAGTCTTCAGGATCAGGACTAGCACAGTCATTATGGCCTTTGTTTCTCAATTTCTGAAAGGAAATTACACAATTGAAAAGAAACAATATAGTAGTATTTTTGCTGCTTGTTACCTAATATATACATTTCTACTGGAAACATATAAATCAAACATGTACAAAAGTCCACATCTACTGTATGAATTTCCTTCAATTTATTTCTTTTGTTGCAGTATAACATGACTGCATGAACAGCTGAGTTGCTACACCAATGCTAGGCTAAACTGTAGTTCAATACAAGGCTCTGCACCAAGGGGAAACTGAAATGTCACTCCGTATCCTTTCACCCTTCACAAGTGTTGAGAGAAACAAAATATTGTCCTCCTCCCTTTTCCTTTCTTTCTTTCTCCTTCTCTCCTCTCCCTGCCTCTGCCCTTCTCTGTTCTTCCTTCCCTCACTGCAAGTGTGTTTGCATTTTTCATTACGTTTCAGTTATCATAAACCACCCAGCTGGAAGAAACCCCTGCATAAGAAGATCCTACGGCAGAGCACTTTACAGTAAGGCTGTCCCAGGCTGTAATTCAGTATGGTTGTCACTCGTGGGATTGTATCAAAGTTAATGCATGTGGGGAATAAAATGGATTATCAAATGTGGTCAAAGATGCTTATTTGAGCATGAAATTGAGCAATTATTGTAAAAGCAAAGCGCTCATAAGTACATAGGATGGTGTGTTGTGGTGTTATAAAGAGCCTATTCTAACTTTGAGAAAATAAAAAACGTGTCATACAACTAAACAAATGCAACGCTGTGCTCTTTTGCTCACTTTCATACAGACTGTTCTCTGCTCCTCATTACATATCTGAATAGCAGTGTTAACAAGACTTGCTGACAGCCTGTGACAGCATGTGATATCAAGCCAGTGTACATCAAAACATGATTTATGTGTGGTTCTCAAGGTTCCTTTATCAGACTACTGCAGGTCCATAGCAGCGCTAACCCTGTCTGTGGGCTGCCTCGGAGGCCTCGTGTCTACAGGAAGGTCACTGACTCCTGTGGATGCAGGGGTCAGAGTGTGAGCCAGAGGAGAGGAACCTACACACACTAATGAGACATTACTCTCTGTTTCTGGTCCTCATCACCCAAGTAAGTGGAAAATGTGTGTGTGTGTGTGTGTGTGTGTGTGTGTGTGTGTGTGTGTGTGTGTGTGTGTGTGTGTGTGTGTGTGTGTGTGTGTGTGTGTGTGTGTGTGTGAAAGAGAAAAAAAGGGGAGACTGTAGGTGTAGGAGGGATTGTGGTGCATATGTGCTCTGTGTGTGTGTGTGTGTGTGTGTGTGTGTGTGTGTGTGTGTGTGTGTGTGTGTGTGTGTGTTTGTCCGGGGAGGGCGGGGGGTATTTCTACAGCTGCTACATCCTCTGACAGCGATGTAACAGTACGTTTAGGTCTGTGCAGACAATGCGGCTAACCCAGCACTGCTCACCACAACCTCAGTGTAAGTGACGTTTCCTAAAACCTGTGCTATGGCTTTATGAGCATTCATAAAAGTATCATATCATCATTATTATTAAACCAGAAGATTCCTCACTACTTACTCCATCCCCATGCATTCATAGTATGCATACACGTTTTGAGGGATGTACATTTTGGGGCACAAGAACAATGTTAATCAACAGAAATACGACGCGCAGTGCCCAGAAATAAGGAAGTTCAGAAAAGCACCCATATCTTTTCAAACGTAAGTATCCACAATGCCCAGTGGAGAGCAAAACGAGAGAAAGAAAGAAGCCCTTTGGGCAATGAATGGCCAGCACACAGATGCATTACTGTTTGGTGCGGTACAGAGCAGTGACATTCTTCTCATTCTAAGAAAACGCCTTGCTGGTTCATTTCCTGTTTACTGAACGAACCCTCTTTAGTTAGGTTCCTGAAAGGCCTGTGTTTACTGGGGTTAAACTATGCACTTTCTCCACCAGTGAGTCAAAGATCTGATCTCAACCTGCAAATTTAGGTTCCAACCTGCTCATTATGGGAATATCTTGGTCAAACTGTTGGGCATGGCAGCGCGAGATGGGCCAATGATGGGCAGGGCTGCCCTATTTCATAACAAGCCTGGCCAGCCTTCGGTACGCCACACCTACTGGCCCAAGCCATTTAGGGAGGGGTTGCAGCAGCACAGTGGGTGAACAGGAACCAGATAGTAGCAGACAAGTGTAGGCAGCAATCAGATCTGTTCCATGATACATTACATGAATCAGTACAATATATATTATCTTCTAAAAGGTGTACTGAAGGTAAAGAGTATGGAGGAGATTTGGTGTGCAAGAGTTAATCGTCTCTGTGGCATTCTAATGCATATAACATTGAAGTAATTCTTTGTTAAATGACTTGGCATGTTTTAGGGTGTCCCACAGACGCTGCCCACAGCTCCCAGTAAATGGATCACTAAATCAGCACATGGCCTAACAGGTGTCCCTCTTCAAACACCTGTCAAGACCTGGCTCCCCACACTGGCCAATCAGAGGCAGCCACGCAGAGATATGTCCGTAGAAGGGACCACATGGAGCCCTGAAGGCCACCCGATCCCAGATCAACTTTGCTCTTAGATGTCAATGCTGCAGACTGCTCCAGACACTACAGTGTTCTGACCTAGAAAAGGGGGAAACATACTAGACTATCTGGATGCCGAAAAAAAGATAACTTTTTATCAATAGTTTGGTAAAAAGCCATTTATAATGCCTCAAAATGTTGAATCAAGTTAAGGGATTTGTACTTGGGAAAGTAAAGTTGGCTGGATGTGAATACAGCTGAGGTTGGGATTTCCAGTAGCATTTCTGAAGAAAGATATAGTTTGTTGCGGGAGGGGGGCTGGAGAGCGTATGGACAAGGGAACTTGTGTAATCTATTCACAAGGTCCTGAGAGGCTCACAAAGATGAGTGGGAACAAGGCCAGCTGCTATTTTCTCACAGCAGTCCAAACCTGTATTGATAGAAATTTGGCTCTTCAAATAAAAACGAGACTGAGTGGCTGACGTCAAACCAACTGGGCACCATTGTCTGAGCGTGCATGTATGTGTGGACATCAGTTTGCTGTGTGATACTTGACCTTCTTTTAAAAAACATTTTCCATTGCAAGAGGCCTTGAAGCTTCCTTATCCTGAAGAAAACATATATCCGTCATCTCCACCTGAGCCCTGACTATTAATCTAGCTGTAACCATGGAGAACATTCGGAACAGTAATTGCCTCTCCAGAGTTGCAGTAAATGTTCACAACAGAAAGCTATAGTGCAGTAAAAGGCAAACTTGCCTACCACTTTGATTTGAAATCAATGGGAATTATTTTTTAACGTAATTCTTCCAAATGAGTACCTTAAGAACTGCAATGAAAATAATTTTTTTTTTTTGGGATCTTAGATTTACTTTAAAGCCCTATATTCACATTTTGTACTGCAAAATTGAAGCAAACACTATTCCGTGGATGTAAAATAAAAATAAAACCGTTGCATAAGCCACCTACATCACCTGTTTCTTGAGAAGTACTTTCAGTGAAATGGGCACAAGCAACATACTCGGCTACTGCGAGTCTTGGAAAACAATTTCACTCTGATGTTCTCCCTCTCTTGTGTCAAGAGAGCTTTCTGCATGTAACTTATTCATGTACTGTACAGTACTGTACATGAATAGAAGCAGGGTGAAAGGAGATAGAGAGTGGTTCGGTATAAAAGCTGATCTTTAAAAATTGTGGGGGAGATGGCTGAAAGAAAGGCATGAAGAGGCTGCTTCTTCCACTGTGCCTGAATCACAGCAGCTTTTACTATTGGTAGAGCACCACCTGACCCATGGCTGGTGCACCACTGCTCTGATTACAGGCCCCCTTAACAGCAACACAGTTTGTCATGTAATGGCCAAACAGCAGGAAATTACACAAAATGATCCAAAAGCGGAGTGCAACATGAATGTTTAATGCATGTTGTGTTTATTCCAGCCTTCCCTAAAGTGCATATTTTTAACCGTTTTTTGTGCAGCGGTCTCCCCTCACCTCATTTCAGCCAGGTCTCCCAGCCTCTCGCTCTGCAGTGCTGTGAATTAGCCCTTGTGCCCACCGCTACACTAAGCAAGGCGTGCTAATCCTCATGACATCACCATTGTGTCCAGGCCGTTCCATCTAATGTGCTTATCAAAGGGCTTCTTTGAGTGTGAACGCACTAGGAAATCAGCATGGGGAGACGGCTGATAGGAAGGCTTTTATCTGTAAAGAAATATTTCTGCTCTTATATAACATCTTAAGAGACTTTCAATACCATCATGTTCCCTTTCCCCTGTGGTGCTGTAGTCTTCACTTGAGGGGAATAAAAGCCTCTTCTTTTGGTTGGTCTTTAGGTACTGTTTGCCATGGCCCTGCACTCGGTTACTGTAATGTAGGAAGCCTTCTTCTCTCTCTTTATTTCCCACCACATATTGTGAGTTGGGAGTGAGGGGCTATTAGATAAGGAGACCTCTGTAATTCCCAGACATATCTTGTTTAATCTCATGACCATTACACATTACTGACTGATATGAGGATATGAGGCTGGATTCATGTCCTTCCTGTGGCTCGCTCCATTGTCTAGTTACACAGTGGACAGGAAGAACAGTGGGAGGGAGCAACTCGACCGTCTGCATTTTATTTTGATATTGTAGCTTAGTAGCTGTATTGGTGAGACCTGACACTACAATGGCAATGGACAGACCATAATGAACTGGTAACTCAAAGTCTGGTAGTGCGATACTAATCCAAAGTGAGTCATGCTCACTAAATCTAAACCAGCGATAGATGCATACGAGAACAAACAAATCATATTCTATATTGTATACTGCAAAGGATTACCTGCATTTGACCGACTAGATTGCCAATTAAAAATAGCCCATCCCTTTTACTGAATAAGAGGCAATTGCTGTGCAGTGAGCAGTCCCTTCAGAGCTTTCTGCTCTGAGACTGTAGTGAATGACTGATGTGACAAAGCTATTAGCCGCCAGTCAGAGGGAACAGTCTCAATCAGCGGACTGCATATTTTCAGTATAGACAAGAGGGAATTAAACTACAAATTGAGGATAAAGGCAAACCAATGTCATCATTATCTACAGATTTAAAAGAATGAGAACACACTCTCTGTTCCGAGTCTACATAAAGAGAAGGTGGCACACATTATAAACTGATCAAAAGGAATTAAAATCCAGATGAAAACATTAACATACAGATTATTGAATATCTTTTGAACCGTTCTTACTCTCTCTCTCTCTCTCTCTCTCTCTCTCTCTCTCTCTCTCTCTCTCTCTCTCTCTCTCTCTCTCTCTCTCTCTCTCTCTCTCTCTCTCTCTCTCTCTCTCTCTCCTCTCTCCTCTCTCCTCTCTCTCTCTCCTCTCTCTTGGTCATTGAGTGGATCATTAGCTGTCAGGGCCCTTGAAACCATACCCCCAACCCTGAACTCCCATTCCTGCTTGCCTCTAAAATATTCATAAGGACAATTAGGAGTTCCGATAAGGCGAGTACGGAGGGCTGGGGGGCGTGCGACGGAGAGGGCAGGATGTGCCAGCAGGACGTCTGTTCTGCAACACTCTATACCCAGACCACAGACCTGTCCTCATCAATCTGAGACACAGCAGCCTCCCTCTTTGCCCCCAGTCAGGCCAAGCAGTCAGGGGAAGGTGGCACAGTGCCAGCTAACCCCCAGCCATCACCCCCCCCTCCCCCCAATCCCAGCAGGCTTTGCTCTGTCCTCGCCCCTGGGCAGGAGAGGTTGGCCGCACAGCACGCACAGTAGGAGGAGGGGGCCACAAGGGCAAGCTGATTGTTGCACGAGCTAACTCACAGAAGCCGCTGTGCACAAAAGCAAGGTCTCATTTCAGCCACTCAGCCCGCAAGGTCATTGAAGAACACAGAGGGTGTACTCACGGCTTGTGGTTCTAATGATCTTTAACATAACTGGTATCACTGTTGCTCTGTACTGAAACTAGACCAAACCAAATTAGGTCAGCTCAATGTCTGACCTATTTCATGTGGTTCATGCCACACTTACTGCATTTTTACTGTAGAATGGTAAAAAATCATACTTTTCTCAATGCCTTAATTAGCAGTTACAGTACTCATTACAGCACATTACTTCTACGTTACACCCTGCACTTCTGCTAAGTCACTCGAGTTCATCAGTCTATAATATCAACACATATCAACAATACAGTAAACCTAAGCACACATCACCTGCAGGAATAAGGTATACAATGACAGCTGCAACACCTTCATTTTAAGAAAGTCTGAAGATGATGCGTGACATTTTGAAGTTGTATTCACCATTGTTGCCTCGTTTGCACTCGTTTGTGTTACTAGTGTATTAGCGGCAAGATGGGATAAGTATTATGCCTATGAAGAAATTAAAGAAGAAAGTGAAAATGTTATATATCAACACTGATCAGCAACAATCACTGCATCAATCACAGCATATAAAAAGTATACTGGATAGTGTAAAATTAGGTTGCACAAGCTTAGAATATCAAAACAAAGAAAAAATATTACAGCGACAACACAGTGAATAATCATGTCTAATTTATGTAAAAGTCAATATAAAATGGACGCCAACATCAATTAGTTAGCAAACTATTAACGACAAAAACAAACTATTTTTTTTCTGTTAATATAAACAACGACGAGTGATGCATGTAATAACTTTGAGAGCCGGGTCAAACGGAGCTCCACTTGATATGGATGTTCAGTTTTTGCACCAAGGTGTGAGTTAAGAGAAATGATGTACACCATGTTGAACACACGATTTCAAAAAAATATCACGTGTGTTAGTTATATATAGTTCGGTCATGCCTGTCTGCAGTCTCAGAATGAACAGATGTATTTACAGAAAGGTTCAAATATGTTAACCTATACGCTCAGTACAAGGCAAAAGCCTTAAACTATCTGTGTTAGTAGTTTGCCAAACAAACTTAACAATTGTCAGCTGAGCAAGTCCCAAGTAACTTTGCATAAGTTTCACAAACACCTTCAAATAAGAAGCAAGCAACATTTTTTAATAGGAATTGGGTGGGGGGAAAAATGTGAAAAATGTGTAAACAAATTTAAATCAAATTTAAACAAATTACTTATAGATCTTTTTTCTCTTTGGTAAATAAATTGTGGTGTTGTTATATTCTGGATTTTGAGAGACAGCATATCTATTTTTAGACCTCAGAGAATTAACTCATTATCGTCAGTGGAGACCAATTTTTTAGAAATGGGCACCATGGCTTGTGGTATTTTGTTGTTGCGTCTTCCTTAATTGTATGCTCTCTAAGGGATCTTCAATTTGAAATGAGACATGCAACGTAGTTGAGAGGGTGGGAAAAAGCTCTGACGTCGATGAAGAGTGTGAAATGTGTTAAAATCTCTTAGCAGTAATCTGGTAACAAGCATCACAAACCAGAGACATAATAAAACAGTGAGATGTAATACATGATGGGTTTACAAAGCACAGAAAACCAAAACTTGATCATGGAGCCATTCAGCAATTCAAAGGATGAAAACCCTACAGGACAAAAGCCCATATAAAGAGTAGGGATAGTTCTGATTATGGAAAGTTTAATTTCAATAATCAAAACTACATTTTCAAAGATTAAAGGTCATTACTCTGCCATCAGGTAACAATTACTGTGTATCTGTTCCATAGCAGAGGACACAGAACAGTCATATACTTGCATGAACATTACCACAAGTGTTTAATACACTCAGAAAACTACAAAAGAGTACTGGTGACCCTTTTTCACTAAAAGCCCAGAGGAAAAGGAGTCCTTGTCCTACAAAAAGGGGCACTTTGAAACCCAGCATGTTGCTCGAAACAGAACCATTAAGACTGCTTCACTCACTGTGGCAAGAGAAGACTTTTCAGACAACTCTCACCAGTCTACTCCATAAGATATATCAATGTTAAGATGCTGTATGTAAAGAGGAGAGTCATTAAATGAAATGAAGTGGAACTTTATAACTTTATAAAAGAGGACGTAATAAAGTATTACCACATCATATACAGAATATAAATAAATCAGAGGGTGATTTATTTTATTATATACTCACAGGGGCTTTACTCTTGTGATACCACACACTATAACTGTCAGTAACATTATCAGAGGTATTCAGATTGCCCTGCTCTCTGTTTTCTATAACATTTGTGAGATGTTTATTTTTAACTTGTCCTACTGAACTAATCTGAAAATAGATGCTGGTGTTTTATGGACAGCCAGTGTGTTTGTTTTGACTAGCAACACAAGTTAACTCTGGAGCTGATCTGGCCCGAAACATTTGCCCAAAGGTTAAATGACTGCTCTCAGGTAAACAAAACAGGAAGTCACTCGTGTGTTTATATGAGCCCACAAATGAAGAGGCGGTAATATGATTTCAGAAACACATTATTGACTGACCATGCTGTTACTTTAGAAACCTCTCCAGAGACAACAAATTGACTGACTTAGTATTTATGTGGCAACATACAGAAGACACATAAGAAGAAACCTCTTCCTTATCACAAAGCAGCATCGCAGGGAATTAATGTATTTATTTATTTAAATAAAAATACTCATACTAAGGCAATACTATCATACTTATTATAATCTGCAATACTTTGTGTGACCCACAGTCAAAATAAAAAAACATAGAAAATAATTTTAATATCACTCCAATAAATCACTGGAGATCAAAAGTGCACATACTTGTTTTCTGTAATATTAAAAATGGGCTGGCAGAAAATTTCCCATATATTGAAAAGCCCTGAAAAATCAACATCAACCCAATAAGTCTATGTCAACAGCACTGACATTTGATTTAGCTTAAAAAGGATTTCTCATCATTGCTGCTGTGAGCTTGAATATCAAAGAGGAGAATATAGTAATATGATGATGGCATAGTGGCGAGAAAGACCAAAGTAAATAAATAATAGCAAAGAGCTGGAGGTGGATATTGAGACTTGAACGTGAAGTCACTGAACCAAGATATGTAATTAGTGAAAACTTTTTAAATAGCGGGATTTGTTCTTAATAGCCTATCTTGTAACCTATAGCGTGAGGCGGACACCATCCATACAGGAGAACACACCAGCATTTTAAAAAGATTTTCAATGTGATATTTGATTAAAATATTAAAATTAAAGAAGAAAAAAACTCTCAATTCAGATTTTGTTGTTACATTTGAACAACTGTTCTCCCTTTCTGAGCAACTGTAAATAGACTGGCAAATGATAGATAATGATGTAGATAATTATATACAAACAATGAGCAATTTGACCTGTCAGACAATAAGAAATCATGGATATTTCCAACTACAATAACCACTTGTCACGAGTGTAATGTTTAATTAAATTGCTACTCTATGTTTCTAGAAACAGCAGCTCAGTAGTTTATAGAGAAAAAGAAGAAATAGAACACTGGGAACACAAGCATGTTTCTCTTTTCATTGTTTCTACATTTCGCTGTAGAGTAATTGATCCTGGAAGTTCGAATCTGAGAATATCTTTCTAACTTTACGCACGTTTATAAAACCAAGGGTATGGATTATGAATCCATGCAAACAGTTTATAAAACCTAGGGAACGGATTTTTATTCTGTGCGCTTTTTTTTTCTCAGCTGACCCCAGAGGGGCTCCGTATAATAATGATCAGATCAGAAGAATGCATCAGATTTACAGGTCAGAAGTCAAAGGACGAAGGAAGAGATAACCTTAACTCAGATGACGTACTTCTCGAAACCTCTTTACACTGTTATTCTCTTAACATATGGACAAATAGACTGAGCAGCAGCCTTGGCTTTTGCCCATGAACATCGAAACAAAGTAAGGTGACTCAACAACAGCTACTGAGTCTTTCCAGAGAACAATGATCTGCTGCATAGGAAGTGATGTCGTTTAAGTCTCTGTCAACAGCAGATTCTTCAGAATAAACATCAAAAAAAATAGCATCAGAAGCACAAAACTGCCACGGAGACAAAAAACGACTAGTGTCTGCGCACATGGAACCATGACCAAAGATCTTTAGAAATACATTAAACCATATTAACACTGTAACAACGTTTACTGGTCTCTATATAATAATCCAAACTATGCCTCATACCCAACGACAATAACACCAGTGTAATTCCTGTACTTATCCAGCCAACATTATGGACATCCACTCAAGACGTCTGGCTGTAATGGTTAGCACAAACACTGAACCATGAAAATCTAAAACATTTACTGGTGACCTCATCAAATCTAAGAATGTTTAAACAAGCTTTAAACTAAAAAACACATTTTAAATACATACAAAAACTAAAAATATTTCATGAAATTGAAATAAAATAAAACATGTTCATAAAATAACACTGAATTCAAGACAAAGGCCAGTGGACTGCTGTTTATAACTGCCACTAAACCTAATCAGATTATCTATACAATGATGATATTATATATACACATTATAACTGCCCCACACAACGAAGATTTAACTTAATTAGCAATAATTCATCCAACTATTTACAGTAATAACTAAACATTACTGTTGACTGTTTTTTCAAGCAGAGCAAAGATTTTCCTTATGTATTTTGTTTGTATGCCCAGTAGAGGATGGATACCCGGACCGAGCCTGTCGGGACCCGACGGTACCCAACGTGCCGGACCGGGTTCGACAGATATTTAGAAATGATGTTCGGGTTCGGGTCGGGCTCGGTCACATCAGCGCGATAAGGCATTGAACATTTTAAATTTAAAAAAGCTTATTATGTATGTGCGCGCCTGTGTTAACGTGCGCTTGTTGCCCCGTGTGCACTGATGCGCTCATCTGTTGACATTTCCGAATGCCTTCCTACAGTTGCTTAATAAAATCGGGCTTTCCACACAAACAAACGTACACGTGTCATTAGTATGAGAAAAAAACGAGATTTTAACTGTGTCGGGCTCAGGTCGGGCTCGGACATAAATATCTTAATGCCTGTCGGGCTCGGGCCGGGTTCGGTTACTGCTCTGTCGGATGCGGGCCGGTCTCGGACAGAAAATGCGGCCCGATCCGCACTCTAATGCCCAAACTCACCAAGGGGCCCCATAATGGAGCCCATAAGATCACAAACTATCTTCCTTTTTTTACCATACATTTCATTTTACTGTTTTTTTTTACTGATTTAAAACTTACTGTTGGCAGAAAGGTAGAATATATATAAATAGATTTATTATCATGCAGTGGCTTATGCCCCTCTATTTTGGTGGCATTGTGGTGTCCCTACAGTGTCGTCTGTCTTGTACCCCTTGAGGGGCCCCCCTGACCTTTGGTTTGCTTTGCTGTTTTGGTGGACGTGGTTAAATTAATCTTTAAAATACTGAGTTAGTTTGGCATACATTAATCAGTTATATAAATTCCAGATTACATTTTAAGTGCTGGAAGTTTGTTTTTTTTAGGAATATTTGGTTCCACCGTGCTACAGTCTAGAAGTCTGCAAAAATGAAAAGTAAACAACAATGTGGTGCACAGATGCGTTACGCCCGAGAAGCTTTTTTGCAAAACTTATCGTGTGTTCTTAGATTTGCCAATAGGAAACAGTTTGAGTTGAACCAGACACCTTTGAGAAACACTGAGCTATAAAAATGAAAAATAAAAAATAAATATATATATATATATATATATATATATATTATTATTATTATTTTTTATTTTTATTTTATATATATATATATATTAGGGCTGTCAATCGATTAAAAAATGTAATCTAATTAATTACATACTCTGTGATTAATTAATCGAAATTAATCGCATACATAATTAACGATGCCTGAACCGATACTTTTTAAGAAAGTAAAAAAAGAAAAGAAAAAGGTTGGTGACATTAAAGAACAGCTTGTTTATTTCTAAGGCCATATGGTCCAAATTAAATAATTTCATAATAATGTATAACAATAACTTATTTCACTAGTAAATTGCTGTTGAATGACAAAAACAACCACCAGATGGGAAAAGGACATTTACAATAACTTCAAATGCACCACGAGGCTGTAGTTTACCAGTTTCATTGAACGCACCGTCTGTGTTGTTTCTCCGACGGCAGCTGCAGATTGTTGCACCCCGGTGTTGAATCCTCTACAGTAAAACACAGTCAAACTTTACACCGTTTAGCGTTAGCTGTCAGCATTTTAACCGTGTTTAATCCAGCTACTAGCTAGCGGTAGGCTAACGTTAGCTCCTGTCGAGTATAGTGTTAACTAGCGTCATGTGCAGCAGCATTGTGTTTCAGAGCGTCAGAGAGAAGCACAGACATATCAGTGGCACCAGATTCCAGTAGCCAGGGTTGGCAGGAAGAAGATTTTTACAAGTAAATGTTCCAATTATTGATCCAGGCAGCACATTCTCGTCTCCCTCCTTGATTTTACAGTCCAATGGTGGCTAGAACGGCTCCGGGTCAAACGTCAATATGGAATGGATTAATCTGCGTTATTTTTTTTAACGCGTTATTTTTTCTCAGATTAATTAATCGAAATGAACACGTTATTTTGACAGCCCTAATATATATATTTTTTATTTATTTATTTATTTATTATTATTATTTATTATTATTATTATTATTTTTTTCTAGTTTAGCGTGGTGATTTGTGCCTGCAGACTGTTGGCCCTACAATTTTGACTCTGGTCAACTTATAATCAAGTCATGAAGTAAAAAAAACTGTACTAAACAAAGTGACCTTTACTAGTTGATTTAAATACCCAAATCATCTTTGTTTTATTATTAAGACATGATGAATGAGTTGGAAAGTTTTAGACTAAAAATAGGCTCTACTGCCTTCATAGCTGTAGTAGCTATAACATACTCTACTGTATTACATTAGAGAACATGGTGGTATTAGCAGTTTTCCATTGTGGCAGCCAGAGCCTCATTTGACTGTCCAGTTTTGTTTCTGTGCCACAATTATAAATACACGCTCAGGACAATCTGCCTCTGCTACTCAGAGTAGTCTCACCAGTGTGCTTTGATATTCAAGGATTTTTGCTTACTGGTAAAACTAGCACACACAAGCTGCGCACCACACTATCCTCGACAGACTTCAGAGTTGAAAGAGTTCTGATGAACTAAATATTTGCATGGTTGATGTTCATTTCTCACGGGAATATTTGATCAGAAAATCTGCTGATGGAGAATCAAACGCATTTTTTAAAATGTAAATTGTGTTTTTGTTCATGTAAAGTTGACGTATCACAATGGGAATGCAAAGACTCACAACAAAAAAACAAAGTAAAAAGAAAAAGAAAAACTGATTACACATTCAGAGCCACAAAAACTTTGTTAACCAGTTAGTTGCAGTGATATACTGTATGTATGTCTGTTTTAATCTGTGGAATATCCCCTTCTGATCTCTAACCTGCCCTTTTAGGTGCCAACCTGGTACTTATCTTTGTCAAAAAAGTAAACGATAAAATGACAACTTTTTTAATTATACTTATTACTATCTATTTAAAAAAAAATGGTGTGTTAAAGTGAGAGTCCTCTTTGAGTAAAATGAAATTCCATTATTCTCGACTCTAATCGAATAAAGCATCTGATTGATTCAGTTTTGGACAGTTCTCTGTTAATTTTTTCTTCTTGTGCTCTTTCATCTCTCTTCTACCCCCACCCTATCCGTTCCCCAGCAGCAGAAGGATAATTGATCAATCATGCTAATTGAAGAGTCTGGACAGCTAGCCCACCATAGCAGATGTGCCAATTTGCATTCATTAAGATAGAAATGAGTCTTAATCACTGCTCAGCCTTTGATTGACAACATAAACATCCCCTGTCTGAAACTCCTGGTGCCCATTCAGCCCAAAGAACTGTAAGGGATTCATTTCAACTCCAAAATAAAATGTTTTCCTATTTAAGTTGTGAATCGCTGAAAATGCCCATTTGAAGCACAGCAGCGTAATGCATAGATTGCTTTTATTGGTAACTAAATCACAGAATATGGCACATGATGATAAATTGAACCCTTAGTTGTGATGATTGCTTTAGTCACTGTAAAATCTGCAAAAGGCAGTCGTGAAATTCTAACAGAAAATACATTCAGATGAAAACACAGGGCTTGACATTATGTAATGGTCAAAATTTACATTTCTTATTGAATGATTAATACGCCTCCATTATAACAGCTGAAAGAGATCATGAGATAAAACCGAATGGAAATTACCTGATCATTTTATTCTCATTTCCTCTCACTGTAGTGGTTTTGTGAGAGGGGGCATTCTTCATAAGTAGAAAGACAATTGTCTGTTTTTCCCGAGTAACAACAACAATGGCCACCCTCTTTATTATGAGAAAGATAAGCAGAATTTCCCTATGAATGATCTTAGGTTGCTTACTCTCACAAATCATCAGGGTAAAAGACGTTTAAAAAGAAAATGCTACGTAAAAGTCAAGTTTTGCATATGGTGCAGTTATTTACAATTATGAGGCATTGGTATTTCACAAAAATTGCATTCTCAAATTAGGTTAAAGCGTATTCACAGCCCTGATTGTATAAGATTACAATTAGGTGTTTACTTAATGCCTGCAAACCTGATTAATCCTAATCTATACCATATACCTTACATGTATTGAATTGCTCAATGAGAGGACAGATAATTGCCAAATGATGCCTGTGAAGTTACGATCTGATTTCAAGGTTTCTCTTGCAGACACAGTGATCTTTCTGTGTGCTGGAGAACGGTGTGAGGTTATAGCGGAGCATGAGCAAAATCTCATTAGCTCCACTAGCGGAGAAGGAAGGAGGAGTAAATATTATTAGATTAATCTAATGACTAACGGCAGCATTTGGATTTGTGGCATAAACAGAATTCAATAAGAAGCACAATAGGAACAACACCCTAAAACCTTCAGTCATGAATACTCACAACACAACCATATCAAATACCCCATTAATTCCAAGGAGAAATTACTGTATGTTGATGAGCATGAGACAGGAGTGTGTTACTTATCTGCATTAAAAAATAATAAAGATAGGGCAAATGTGACCCTCAAAAGACTATATTTTTACCCAGTTTACTTTCAGTAGAAAAGGCAGGTTTTGCAGGTTTTTTTACACAGCATGCAAGTCATAGTGAGCACTGTGAGTCTTTACTATATGATTCTTTTACTTAGTAAATAAGGACATCTAACAAAAGCTCAAACAATGACATTCCACCTTAATACGGGTTAGAAATGTCTAAAAAGTGACACAGGTGAATGCATAAAAAGAGAGATTTCATATGACAGTTCACCTGTCGCCTGAAGTGTTGGCCGCCACAGTAAGGTTAAGCCCATCAACACATGCAGACGCAAACAAACACACACACCAACACACACTCTGAGCCTACTGCTCTGCTTTGGACTGCGAGCCAATTTTTAAGACAAAGTCCATAGCTCTCCACTGGGTTATCAAACTGTGGCCCAGGCATGCATCCATCTGTGGAAAACATGGAGACTGTTCTCCCACACTGCACAGCTCAGCCTTTATCTACAGATGGTACTACTGAGCAGGAATGTGACCTTTGATTTAGTTTCTCACACGGAACGAGCTTTCCAATGAAAAGTGGGAGAGGGTTTTTCTGGCCTCGCAAACTGGACAAATGAGCACATGATTGGTTTAACACAATTTAAAAATTTAGATAAGTGTCCAGTCTAAGTATCCTCATGTGAGGCCCATTTCACTAGATAAATGGGGGAGGGGTGGATTCTTCCCATCAATACAACAACAACGGCATCAGCCCAAAGGCTGAAAAAAGGCTTCGCCAAAAGAGGCATTTAGGAAAACAGTTGAGATTAGAGATTTCTCTTAAAGTGGTCATATTATGCTTTTTGGCTTTTTCCCTTTCCTTTATTGGGTTAGGGACCGTTCGGTATTTATGGAATGGACCACCGGAGGAAAATAGTGGAGGGTCATGTCTTTTTATTTTTTGTTGAGGGGAGGGTCATCCAACATTTTTAGCCTGGGCGGGGGGATCACCCAACTTTTGTATTCATGAAAAGAGCAACATTTTTCAAAGTGGCTTGTTGTGCATGTGCATGTGTGGTGCATATTTATCCATGTAGCTCTCAGTCTCGTCCCCCTAGCAGATGGGTCTGACCGCATACGCGGAGTTTGCTGGGGGGGGCAGGAGGAGCACTGCCCCCCTGGTGGCTCAAACGGGCAATTGCATTGTTTAAAAAATGAGTGGAATAATTACGTCTGGCATGACCAGATATTTTATAAATATCTTAAATAACACAAAACAACTAAATGGTGGTAGGTAATACATCTGATTTCATATACTGCTTTAGTAAAAAAAATATTACCTGGCTGACGATGGGAGCAGCAGGACGCAAAAAACAAAACTTACTGTTGCACTAATCTGGACATCTTGCCGTGCCAACCTTGCAATAAAGGTTTCCTAAATGCCATGTATATACATGTGATGTCAGCTTACTAATTGATTGCGGGTTTTGTGTAGATTTGGATTTTTATACGTTTATTCCACTTTGTTTAAACGGCGAAGTGGAGAGGCCTCGTTCACCTGTTTGAAGCTGGCTGGTGAATGTGACGCTCGTATCGACCTTGCTGGATACACCGTATCATTTACCTTTTTGTGGATCTACTGATCGCTCTGGATTACTTTTTTTCCCATGTCATTGGATTACGGCAAAATACGGATTTTTTTTCTCAACGTGTCTTAACGTTTTTTGTTGAGTTTGGAGAGGCATCTCAACAGACTGTAGGTCACACTGATTGTTCAATGTTACATTTTAGTTGAATTTAAGTGTCCATTCCGCCACCGTCTGTCTATTGCGTTCCAAAACAGTCGTGCCGCGATTGGATATCATAAGGGTGAATTGTTAAATTGTTACAATGTAATTTAAAATCTGCTTTAAAAATAAACATATGTGTATTGGTATATAATGTTCAGCTTCGGCACCTTTACCTATGTGCTAAAATATACAATGACAAAGCCTAGTGACAAGTCCATAGCAACCAGTGTTGAATTGTTATTTCCCAGTGTCGTTTGCTGAATGGTCTCAATGTTTTATTGTTTTATTTCATGTGAATACTAGTTTACTAGAGGAGGAACTTAGTATTTTAAGTAATGCAGTAATGCAGGAAGTGTGCATTTAATTTCCATGCTTATTGTGTTTCCACACAAAATAACAATATTAGTGAGTAAATCTACTGAAATGGCCACCACACCATAATAGAGGAGTGTGTTGTGTAAGATGAGAATGCAGAGGTTAACTCCTGAATGTCATAGCTGTAAAAATCAAATGGCATCTGTGAACAAAGTGAAAAAGCCCAAAGTCCACCCCAAAGGGACTTACCACTTCCAACAGAAAACACTGTTCACAAACTGCTCCAAACAGCTCTATTGTAGTCACTTTGTAACACATGTTATAATGCTCGCCTATCTGCTAGCGTGAAACGCCCTCATATTCTGCTTCTGACTGGCTAGTAGTCCTTACCTAGCTACTGCGCATGTGCGACTCCCAACAAAGATGGAACAGACGTGAGATACCTCACTCGGTAGCTAAAACAGAGAGCTCAACACACAGGGTGAAAAGAGGAGCTGCAGCAATGTGCAGTACAACAAAAATATGGTGATTTTTGAAAATTAAACCATGTAAACCTATTCTGGTACAACCTCTAAATACAATATGAACCTGAAAATGAGCATTATATGAGCACTTTAATGTCTATGTCTAAATCTATGATCAAATCATAGATTTCCCAGATTACCAACCACTTTGGACACCGGCTCTCTGGCCAAGTGAATAGTGGGGTTGTGTAGTAGACTGGGTTGGTTACTTCTGCTCTGCTTCCTTACTTCTGAACCTTTACCACGTAGCTAGCAGGCAGAGGGAGATTTGTGCATATCTGCAAAGATGCTGGCCGAGTGAGCGGGGACAACAGTGGCTTGTTCTCGCCTTTTGTGCAGCGGGGCAGCTTTCTTGAGAGTAGCCAGAAGGGCTAAGTGGGAAATCAGCATGGGACTACTGGTGCTACATTGTGAACAATGTACATTCCAATCACGCCAAGATGTCAACATAAACATACACTGGTGGACCACAGATATACAGTATGTGATATGTGTGATATACAGGTATATAGGGTAATGACCCAACTGATAGGCAGTGAAGAGCCCCATAAGGATTCCAAGTATAAGATGTTGTTGCATTTGCTGGTTAAAAATAAGACAGCTTCCAGAGTCACTGCAAAAACAAATTTGTGGTCACTGTTACGTAAGTAAGGAATGTAGCCATGCATTTTTTATGCAGGTGAGTCCCTGCTCTGCTCCGAGGGCCCCTGATGGAGGAGTGACTGCATGAGTCTACTGGATGCCAGAGCACTCTTCTGCAGCTCTGCCAAGCAGGTAATTCACAAGCAGCAGCAGCATGAATAAAAGATAATGGGCCACAGCTGACTCCTTTATGCTGCAAGTAATTTCACTAATTCCTCCAAGTGAAAGTCTTATCCAAAAGCTAGGATTCTCACCCATCTTAAACCCTTAATGTCTTTTAATTGGGCATCAGTAACAAAAATGCTGTATGTTTTAGTGGGCAGGTGGCAGTATGAAACACACCATTGCGATGCAGCAGTCTGCATTGTCTAAAAAAAGTATCTTACTGTGGGAAAAGCTAATTTAAGGGTATTTAAAATAAGAGCTATAAAAATGAATGGGCGACTACTGTATATATTAGCAGTATCAGGATTTTATCAATAGGCATTAACATACATTGTATATGCTTTCATTTAGTCAGAATGAAGACACCAGCCTCTTAAAGCAGATCTTGAATAAGCTGGGAAACCACATGTGTGCCAATGGAAGATGTTTGGAACAGGATGTATCCCTAATCGTTCTCATTTACTTTGGCTTTTTCACTTTTGGCTGACAGTTCTGTATGCTGGCATAACAAGTGGCTTACTCTTCCGCAAGTTGCCGGGCATGCAGGAGCTGCCAGGAAACTTGAGTGCTTGTTGAGTTTTGTAGAGCAGTATGGAATGTACTAAACACTGTATTTTCACTACAGTAATAGCCAAGCTGATGGTTTGTGATGAGGAGTAGCCAGAGAACTGAGCCCTACAGGTACAATATCTATGGGAAACAGGGTCAGGAATGGTGGCCAGCAGCTACTGTGTGCATGCATGTGCAGAGATAGGTTTTCCAAGTCAGTTGATGCGCACAAGAAAAGCTGAACTTATCAGAGACTGCAGACCTCCTGTGCCCTATCTGAATGGTGACTAAAAGGAAACTGTTACTTGTTTCTTACTCTTGTTTGACTCTTTGTACCAAAACAGTACCCTTGGCGCATTTACAGAGCTTTTTAGCCTACAGTAACAGCATCTATTTATTTTACAGTCTGAATCCAGTACTAAAATAATGAATTTAGCCTAAATCTGATCAATCTGAACATTAGTTGTATATAAAAAATCATAAAGAGGAGAAAATAGGAAAAGGTATCATGTGAAATACATTTTTTTCCCCACAAAGTAGGAAGGCGACGCTCACTCACCTCTACAATGTCAGAGTTGGTTCTGCTCTCATGGGGCTCGTTGTACTCTGTGTATTTCAGCAACACTTTGTCCATGTCTGTGCTGGCATACTGGAACAGTTTGTTAGAGCTGTTGAAAATGATGAGGGCTATCTCACAGTCACATAGTACGCTCAGCTCATAGGCCTTTTTCATCAGGCCAAACTTCCTCTTTGTGAAGGTAACCTGAGGAGTAACACAGAAAACAAAACCATCCATTACAGAGAAAAACTGTTTCTTTCAATTAAAAAGGAGATCAAAGTCAAGTGGACAAAACAGAAATTTGAACAACTCCACGCAATTTGCACAAGAGTAAATGTTAATTCAGGATTCTAAATTATGTAACAGAAGGTAGTAGTTTATTTCTCCAACTCCGTGTTTATTTTACAATTGTCAGTGGTAAAAGAAGTATTCACATATTTTACTTAACTAAAAGTAGCAAAACCACAGAGTAAAAGTACTCCATTACAAGGAAAAATCCTGCATTCGAATTACTAAAGCAGAAAAATACAATACTTTGTATTGAAGAAGTGAAAAGTAGCATAAAATGGAAAATACTCCAATTACAGGTACCTAAACATTGTACAAAAGTACAGTAATGCAGTAAATGTATGTACTTTGCAGTGGCAACTTGCTGTAATACTATGGGGTGCTTTATGCAACAACAACAAAAATTCAAATTAGTATGAAATCTCTAAGTAAAGAGTTCTGCTATGTTTTAACAGGTATGCGTTGTAGGCTAAGCCAGGAAAATAACAGTGTTAACAGTCTCATTATATTACAACAATGTTACTGTAACCAAGGTGACAGATAACAAGATCATTCCTCCTTTAGAAATGATTGCAATGACATAGTACATGTCTGAAATGTCTAGTTATCAGGACAGAGGTCAGGGTTAGAGGCACGAGTCAGCGAGCTGAGTCAGAGCTTTGGCAACAACAGGGGTCCATACATTACTGTAGCCCCTGACTCCATATACGGAAAGCTATCTCTGTAGTGCAGCATAAGCCTTGTAACATGAGCCCTCAGTTGGGACTTTGGGTCATACATCACTCCAATGGTAACGCAACCCTCTCTGCAAAGTGACTTTATGTCCTGTATCTCTGCAGCTCTGTCTCTGTGGTCTCTTCAAACCCATACACACATGTCATTATGTTACACCACCTCTTTACAGTATGCTACAGTCATTTCGCAAGCTAAAAACATCGTTCTCAAGGAGGGAGGCTATAAATGCAGCTGTTTTCTCCTTTGGTTTTGTAATGGTTGTTTGCAGAAAATAGTTTTAAAATGTGTATATTTGAAATCATGACTTCAAATTTATGTTTTTCTTTAGTACATGTGTCTTGTCAAATGTGTTATACAACGTGGCTTGTGAATGTACTCGTGAAAGCTGTGCTCGGAGCCACAGAGGAGTGCATGTGTCTGTATTCTCCATCAGTTTCACTGACCTACTAAGAGAGGAGTTGAGCAGATGAGCTGGCTTTGTTCAACTTTAATTGGTCACAGCTTGCAGCTATACCCTCATGTTAACTAGTATAAAGCAGTATAATCCTATGTGTTGCATAGTGTCTATGTAACGCTCAGGCAGTGGGGTCACTCCAACTTTGATGAATACATTTCAAATCTTCCACACTACAGGTAATTACACAGGGCCATTATATCCGCTCTAGACATGGAGGAGCCTGTCCTCGTGTCATTTTCTATTCAATGCACTGATGTTAGTCAAGCTCATATGACCAAATTCTGATATGACATTTCTTGAAAGGTTTAAAATACAAGCTGCATCAAATGACATGTGTCTTTGCAAATATTAGACACATAAAGCCTTTAAGTGAGTTTGGTGGAACAGAAAAAACATTGTTTGGTTTTGTCATTCTGATGATTTTTTCAGTTTCTACCCACTGAGAGCAACTGAAGTTCTAAGCAGCTGAGACTAGTCTCCTCTGACTTCGTCTGGCTCAACGCATGTACATTGCTGTGATACAGCCTGACATCTGCCGCATCTCTCATGCACAGGATGTCCCTCCCCTTCCGCTATCTACAGTATTTTGCAAGTGTACCATTGCTGCACCGTCGCTGACACAGCGCTGTGGAGACAGGTCTGGCAATGGCAGACTCCCTCTGACTAAACAGCAGGGCTTCCCACCCACCCGCTCATTTGCCTGCTTGCATATTTGTTTGTTCGCCTAACCGACTGGAAAGCAGGGACTGTCATGTGGGAAAATGATTAACAAATTGTATGCTCTTTAGCAGATGAATGTGGCTGTTAAGCCATGGAGATGTCACCTTTCAGCAGGAAGCCCAGGATGAGACGCTGAGCGAGGACTTTGTTCCACCTGGATGCTTGGCAGAGTGCTGAGTGCAGGGCTGCTGACCCAGGCACCGCTTCATTTCAACCTCAGCAGCAGCAACGAGACTTGGTCCTTGCCCCAGCCCCAAACACAGTAACTCTACAAAAGCCAGCTGCTGCTCACACTGCCACTAAAGGTGACAATCACATTACTCTTCTGTACTCACACAGTTACCTTTAATAAGGAAAGGAGACTATTTTGTACAGTTTTGCATTATTTTTCTCCTTTTGTTATAGTATGACCAGCAAGTTATGACATGACACAAAACAGCTGTGAGCATAAAAATCAACATACACAAATATAACCTTCATCCACCCACATCTTCTTTGGGGTGACTGGTGAGACAGTGGAAACCCACAGACATCCTTGAGGTCAAGTGGGAGGTTCACTGGCAGAGCTTTCCTATGGTTTACCAAGTCAAAGACACCTCCCACATAGACACCCACAATGTGGTTTTAAAAATTTGAGTCGCTCCTATAGTAAGTTGTGGTATCTCCCTGGCTAATTCATGTAATTTACAATGACTAGGATTAATCTCAGTGTTGTAAAGTTGAGTTGTACCATCTTCTAAGAAATCAAATGTCAGGGCAAAAGAGAAGGGAGGCCACATTTAAACTTCCAATGTAGTGGAGTGATTCCAACTTTCTCTGCTTTTGATAAGGTCATTACAGCAGCTCACACAATACCAGATAGATCAGTGACTATAGCATTTCATTTAGACTGTGCTAGGCTAAAACACCCTGACCTTTTAAGAAGCTCTCACGATGTCAAGATGAAGTGGTAATTCTGCTGTCAATTTACACTTTCTGCACTACCAACTTCTCTCCAAGTGCCCCATCATCATTACCAGTTTGTACTGAGCTTTAATTGAGCTTGGTAATTAAGTTATTTTTATAATTTGGGTATAAGTTTTACGTGCAAGCTAGCAAAGCTCTGAAAATTACAATCACAATCACAGAGCAGTGCTGCCGCAGAAAACGTAGATATGTAGACAGGCATAATAGACAGGGTTCAAGATTCACCCTATATGCCAAAATAAAATGTTGGAGAGAGACACTTATCTATGTGTAAAATTCCTGAAACAAATGCATCTAAAATCTATAGCACGAGCATATGTGCCTGTCACCCATGCCTTTACTGCTATATTCAGTTGTATCGTTTTCATCCTCCACAAGACAGACTCCGCCACAGAAAACTGTATAGTATATAACAACATATGCTACAACAAACCTTGACAAACACATCCACACAGAGTTGATGTGTCAATCAAAAGGTCTATCAATGTCTGTCCTCAGGCAGGGGTACCAAGATGACAAACAAGACATCTGGGACTTAGAGTGCAGCTGTGACTGGGGCATGGCAGGAGATGCCTGGATCACTAACACCTTCAGAGGGGTGACGAGCTAGCAGCCTCATTAGAACCTCATGTCACCTCTGACGGCCCCCATGGCAGACATGAGAGTGGGCTTGAGAGTCAGAGAGGTCTGGCACCAGCTGGCAGAGTGACCCAGGCCCTGTGGCTGCTGCCCTGGCTATGCAGTGCCAGAGTGTGCAGACCTGGGAGACAGGCCAGGGCCACGACGACTGTCTGCCTGGATCAGCTCTCTCTGGGAGAGAGGACTGCCCCAGGATCCCCATGTGGACAACTGAGGGCACAAAGGCCTCGTCTACTGGGTGGGATTGACCTTGAAACCTACAGTAGCCGTGACTGATCCTGTTGGAGAGGATGACATGCTAGTTAACTAAACGTAAGTAGGTTTCCTAGAAATATCTCTAATCAATAACCAGAATGATCCAATTTAAAGACAATTGGCTTATTCAATTTATGGAAAAATGCCATTGTTATAAGAGACAGTGTGCTGTGTTAATAAAATTGTAAATAATTGTGCATCATCTGTGAGCATTTTAGTGATGTATTACATGGTGCAAGCTCGACAGCAAAAATACGATCACCATCACCCGACTTTGTGTTTTGCTGCTTCAGCGCAGTTTTATGGAAACTACATATCATCTTGAACAATGATAATTTATGCACTGTCTGTCACATTTAACAGTGTCCCTCTGTTATGTCCATGGTCTATCAACAAGCTCTTTACCTGTCAAAAAAATAATAGCGACCGCTCAGAACTTCAGGAATGGGTGAAGGCTGAAAAATGAGAGGTATGCGCTGTGTTGCTCCCAAGAGAGAAAGTGAGAGAGAGAGAGAGAGAGAGAGAGAGAGAGAGAGAGAGAGAGAGAGAGAGAGAGAGCTGCTCTGTGCCTACAGGCATCTGAAGTGCCAGAGTACAATCCAAAATGAGCCACAGCAAGGGCAGGCAACCCTCCACCCAGCAGCAAAATCATCAAACTTTTAATGACTTGGGCAATTACCCCCAGTGAGCCTGCTTAATGACATCCATAGGACGTCACTAGAACACTGCTCACTACACCAGCCTCTTCCCTACACTAACTTACAAGACTAATATGTACCCTCCATTCTCCACCATCATCCACCCTGCAGATCCACGCACACCATAACAGCTGCTGAGAAGAAGGTAAAAGACCCTAAAAATGCTCATTGAGTGCCACAAACCTGTCAAGTCAAAACACAACAGATACTCCTCTTTTTTTAGGGCCAAATTTCACTGGTCCATATGATTCCACTTTAAAGGGACTGTACTGTATGTGTGGGTATAATAGGAACAGAGAGTGACGTGAATGTGAGATAATAGGGTATAATAAATGCAAGCCTATCTGTCTGTGATTCAAACTGTAATAATTGCTGTGAATACTGTAAATGAGGAGAATCAACCAGGGCGGTGCTGGTGTTTGTGATAGTTGTTATCTAGCATTCATTTGCAATCAGCGTGTCAGTCTGGCTGATGAGTGCCACTGTGTTGTAGGGCCATCACTTATGCAGGGAATGGCTCAGGCAACCGGCTTTTTACCATCCTACAGTATGCATGACAGTACCTCTGCTGCCTTCATGTCTCATTCTAATCTGTACACCTCTGCAAGGCCACACAGCAGACAGAGACACACACTTTTGTGTGAACATAAAGCTGCATAAAAAGCTCTACCTCACACATTATGTATGCAGCAACTGTGCAATATTTTAATTATCTATTCTTACTTGCCATTTTTGCACAATACACTTCATTACTCTGAATTATGTCATTATACACTATAGGTACTGACTTGAAGCAAAATATCAGCTAAGTTCACTGCCTGTCTCAACTCTACACTTACAATTCCTGATAGATTGTGCAATTACAGACCTTCTCAGCCTTTGCCACACACTGTGTTATAAATCCTAAAAGGTTAACAACTCTCTTAAAGCACTTGCAGTGATAATGCAAGGGAGCCCCCGTTGTCCCCACACAACATCCCGTATAGCAATACTATCTAATTAGCCCACTTAAGGACTTCTTTCATTTTAATGCTAAGAGTATGGATAGCTAGCAGCAGAGTGGCGTAGATAAAGATTCAAATTGTCTCCCGACAATGGGGACCATATGCTAATGGTTATTCCCCCTTGGTTAGGAGCACGCCCCAGGGAGATGGCACTGTGTGCTTCATTGCCCACGAAAAAAAAAAGAGAGAAAAAGATACACGTGCATACATCACTTTATAGAAAAGCTTTATTTTTGCACCGCGACCTATTGTCACAGCAGATTCTCTGCTGAGCCAGCTAAAAACGACTAAATGCAAACTGAAATGCCTGTGTTATGCTGATAAACTTTCTCACAAATTATACAGTGAGACATTTAAAATATGAAGCAAACACTCAACTTTGGGAGACACATTAATAATAAGCAACGTCCCTCTCTGCAGTTCCACTTTTCTGTGAAACAATACAGCTAAATGTCTTCCCTCACTCCCTTCATACATGCATTGTGAAGAAAGGATTGTCAGAAGGGTTAACTTGCTCACCTAGCGAACAGTTGACAACCTGTTTTCATGTAAGTTTCTCTCTTCCTTTTTTACCTGATGTCACAGGTCATTGTATACGGTGTAGATACGAGCAACGAGCCAGGGGTGATTACTCTCCTGCTCGCCTGCTTGGATCCAACACAGAGCCAGGTGTTATACTGATAATTGGCCCATGGTGTAGATTTTTGTTTTGCACTTGGCTGAACTGCTAGCCTCAGAGGAACAGACAAAGACAGGGTCAGAGTACTGATTGGCTGGTACCGTATCATGTTAATACCCTCATGAGAGGATGCACTACTGTATCTCTGTTATATTTCTGTGTAAACAGCAAAACGTTGTTCCACCTGTGAAGGAATGCAAATTATATTTGGAGGGGGCGTTAAAAAGATGCGTTCTATTTGGCTACGGGAAACCTACGCATCTTCGTTAATTGGTGTAATTCGTCAAAAACTGTGCTCACGCTCCCTCAACTTAGCTCTGTAAATCAAAGAGAGTGTAGCTAAAAAAGAAATGGACCCAGCCTTCCTGCTATAGATATCCAAGCCTGTTATTCTTCTTTCAAACAGACCTAGGCTGTTTTGTACAGTGTTTTGCTGTTTAGGAGTTTATATTTAACATGAGCAGACAGAGTGAATTCCAACTCTCTGCCTCTCTGCGGCTAGCTGAGACCAGTGTAGCCGAGGCAGAGAAGGGTGCTGTGTGTCCTGCTGACCCACCCTGCAAATGAGAGGGTGCTGTGGTGCAGTGGCTGCTCCTAATTACTACCAAACAGCTGCAAACACATAGGGTTACAGCAAAGGGGCCCAGCCATACTGCCAGGCCAGGGGACAAGCCCTACAGTGTGGGGAGGCCACAGGCGGCTTGCTGTGCTCCTTGCTACCCTCAGTTCACTCCCACGCCATGAGGCCCCCGCATCAGCCCAGCGCTCCTGCTGCCTCATCAACTTCTCTGGCTGAAATTGCAGGGTGGCAGGGGAATCATGTCTGTAAATACGACCGCACTGACAAAGAAATGTCATGGTCCCTGTTCAGCTGGCCAGGACTTAAGGGAGGGAGGTATGTCTGTTTAGATCCATGCACACTATGACAGCTGCAGAACTCTGGTCCAAGGCAGGAAGGAAAATAGACAAAGACTGTAACCTTCAAACAGGTACAGAGCAGACTGTCTTCTGAGACACAAAGGAAGGATGCAGTAGCAGTTCATTTGATTATAATATTTACATTATTGTACGTGAACTGTATTTGAACCTTTAAATAAGTGCTCCAGATAGATAGAAATTCTGACACTCACCTGCCTGTTCCTCTCATCCATGATCCTGGTGATCTGTATCTTCTTCCGCCCCATGGCTGCGTCCTTTCCAGTCTCTCTGACACCTCAACAATATCAGAAAAACAACACAATTTCTTCCCGCACTCTCCTAGCACATCGTGCAACAGTCTCTCTTCTTGTATACACTCTTTCTTCTGTCTTCGCAATGCGCTCTTCAACAGACCACACCACAATCTGCAAGAGGACAGAAAGAGAAAGACAGAGAAAAAGAGAGGAGGGGGGAAGAAAGTTAACTTGACACTCAACAATGTCTCCTTAAGCACTTCAAAGCACCGGAGGGCTCTGCTTTCTGTTCTCAAGCACATTCAGAAAGTATGAGACCCACATGGTGTCCCCTTATCTCCTCTGCTGTTGCACTTGAACCACAACTGAACACCACAGTTGAAGTCACTGAAAGACGGCTTCACACTTACAGTGCAGCAGCGATACAAGATTCACTTATAAATTGTATATACTTGTTGAATGTATACACACAGACAATGGCAAAAAGAGCTGGTGGCACACCACTGGTTGGAACCAGTAATGACAAGTAACTTAATAATTCTAAAGGCTATGTTAGAAGCTAACATTTTAAAGGTATAGTTTGACATTTTGGGAAATATGTTTATTTGCTTTCTGGAGAGTTAGCTGAGAAGATTGATACCACTCTCATACACCAGTTAAATGCGAGGCTACAGAAAGCATCAGGTTAGCTTAGCTTAGCATAAAGAGTGGTAAAAAGGGAAAACAGCAAGCCTGGCTCTCTCCAACAGTAACACAATTTGTGTCCCTTTGTTTCCAGACTCTGTGCTAAGATAAGCTAACTGACTGCTGGCTGTAGTTGCATTTTCACCATACAGACATGTTTCGCTTCAACTACTGAAACTAGATTAATTCTAAGTCTATTTTTTTAATATAAAGTTTTACAAAGCTATGTTCACCTTAATAGAAATAGTTTGACTATATTCCCCTGCCTGCAGAAACAGATCAGCCACATTTTCTTGCTTTTCCTCAGCTGACCCATTCTCATCCCTTCCCAGCTGTGCTCTTAAGATGATTAAGAGAGCACCCAGTCTGGCATTGACAGTAGTTGAAATCTCCTGGACTGGAGGAGAAACCGTAGGGGGTGAGGAGGGTGGGGGTTATATTCCCACATGAGCTTGTAACCTGGCCAGTGGTTCAGATCCTACTGTTCGCCAGGGGACATCTAACTCTGTCCTGTCTCTGCTTCTCTGCAAGAAGAGATATAGCCCCCTCCCTGGAGGCAGATCCATCACTTACACCCAGCAAATAGAAAATGTCTAAACAACTACATTTCCCCTATGAGTACAAATGTAGAAAGGTTAACAACTCAGGCCATTAGATGCAGTCAGCAGTTGTGAGGCGAGGAAGCCAGGGGCCGAATTGGCAGTGAAAATGAAAATGACCGGTTCCAGTGGCACACAGTCATTATAGGTTACAGATGGACTGGCATTATGGTGTCTGGCTGTCTGAATCGGGGCTCCACTGTAGGCAAACTTGACTGAGATCACCTCACTAACTACCCACGCATGGCTGTCTGAGCCAGGAAAGTAACCGCCTGAACCCTCACGAAGAATTTCCCCAAACCACATCACAACAGGCCAGGGAGAATGACGATGTTCATTCACCATTTCAAACACACACATTGACAGAGTGGTTTTCGAAGAAGAGGAAGATTGGGGGTGTTCAGCTTCCCCAAAGACATACCTGAGCCACCCTGAAAGCAATAGTAAGTTGCAAGTATTCAAGTTGCAAAAAGTGATTTCATTACATTACATTGTGTTTGTATAACATTGACACCCTCAGTGAATTGACTGGAATGGGATGCATGCTGGTGAATTACTAACTGTATTTAAAAAGTTATTATAATGACAAAAATCTGATCTGATACAAATAAGTTCAATGCTTTTTGCCGAGCATGCAAGTGATGTCATGTGTATTTTAACTGCGTAGAACTAAGGAAATAATCTCTTTCTCACTCTGTACAGTACTGTATGTGATCTGTATTGATTGAGAGGGTTTGTACTGCTTGCTTTCTATCAGTGGTCGTAAATAAAGTTTTATTTGTTGCCTTTGAATTTCAATGTATTAGCTTACAGTATCCTACAGTATCCATGCGCCTTCTTGTGAACTTCTGTTGTTTAGAGGCGCTTATCTGAGGAGGTGGACTAATCTTTAATCATCTGTTGAGGCTGGTCTGTATTAACCACAGCAAGTTCTGTTTGCGAGTGTGTTCATCAATGTAACCTGAGCTCTCTCACATGCACACGTATAGCCTACACACATCCTTTTCTCTCTCTTCTTGCAGAGGAGCTGTCACAGCAGGACATTTCAAGTCTAGAGGCATAATAGACTGTGTCATGACATTTCACTTACACAGATACAATATGACAAGCTGGGAGGGCCTTCAGACTGCAGGTGTGCCGCGCTCACAACTTAGTGTGTCCACATTCATCAAAAGTTAGTCGAAAGCTAAAAGACCTTGCTAACAAAACCTCCTTTTCAGATCACTCTATCTAATGCTGTGGTTTATCATATCATTACATACTTCATATTAGGTCAAATAATGGAATTAAAAAAAAATTTTTTTTGGCTGGCACTACTTCCCAGATAGACATTTCAGAAGATGGTCAGATTAGAAAGAAGAACAATGTCTGCACTGTAGCAGAGTACATGTTTGTGCGTGATACTCTGACTTTTCTTGCATGTTCGGAGGGGACAGAGTATCTGTTTATGGCTTAAATCATGTGCCCTTTGTGTGAGTGTGTGTGTGTGTGTGTGTGTGTGTGTGTGTGTGTGTGTGTGTGTGTGTGTGTGTGTGTGTGTGTGTGTGTGTGTGTGTGTGTGTGTGTGTGAAACAGAGACAAATAGATAAACATAAAAAAAGAAAAGGAAAAGGAAAACTGAGCCTGGAAGCAGGGACAGGACAACACAAGACTATTAGGACATAAATATGTACAGCCACATGATTGATACTTGTACTCGATTCATTTACAGCAGTAAGTTAGCATGCTTAAAACTACCACTGATACATCACACAACATGTGAAGGCAGTGGCCGGCCATTTCTGTGAAATCAGAAGAAACTTACATGGTTAGCTAACGTTAGAAATGTTAGAAATTAATTAATTAATAATTAATTAATTAGAAATTATTTACTCCATATACTGTAGTTTTTCCAACACATTATATACATTGTCTGGCCTTTTTGAGCTTATTATTATCGAACCTTCAGAAACTGGAGTTAAAAAAAACAGTAATGGATTAACTACATTGTCTAACAGGTCAGTTTTGGTCTGGGAAAACAGACGGAGCACCATGTAATTATACTAAGGGGAGCCTTTTCTATGTGGACGCACAGAGGACAGCGAGTGCAGCATCAGATCTGAACACCTCTGCTCACAGCAGCTTAGAGCGATTTGTAAGGTCTCTATCTATTCACAACACCAGTAATCCTATAGCACAAACTGTGTGTGTGTTTGTGTTACATCTACTAGACAAAACTTTATGGTCTGTCTGTCGGTATGAGGCTAATAAATTGTAATGATGCAATTTCAAAAACCTTTTCAACAATATTGGATTGGAATTGTTGTCAGGGCAGAAATTTGTGCATGCCTGGTTTGTACACACGCACAATGTACAACAGCATCTCATCATATAGTCTTTTAAAAGACCTTGATATAATACACCTGGTCCGCTTTGATATAAACCAGTCCAGCACTTCTGAAAGTTGCTTAACAAACATTTGTAACACATAAATCAATGTGCAGAAAATACATCGCCATAGGAACGACCACATCAGCTTGACAGAAAGTCAATATGACATGTCGAACAGAACGAGTCCATGCCTTCTGTTAAATACACATGCACGCTGTATCTTTGAAAGTTACTATTACAATTGTTTCTGACCACAGCCAATTTGATTCTCCATGACCAGGTGTGAGACTGGTCAAGTGACAGGTGGGCCATTCTGCCTCCTCCTCCCTTAAGACAGACCATGGAGACACTGGGAGGCTTGGTGACAGGCCTGGCCCTTTCACAATCAATAAAACATGCTCAATTCCCAGTGTAATTATACTGGATCCAGCACATCCTCCTCCCTCCCCGCTTGTAAGCCGGTGTGTTCACTCCACACAAAGTTGAGGCGTTACTCCCTTAACTGTTGTCCTATATAAAATGTACCATAACATAACATAGTAGATTTATGTTGCAGATTTTGCCTATTGAATAAAAAAAATGAGGCCAGTGTTATTCTGTACGTTTATATTATTCTATCAACCACACCACTATAATCCTTTCCGATCTACATCTCAAATAAAGGTTATTCGATAAATTCATCCTACCTGACTTGCGTTAAAGAAGCCACCACTATGTACTGCAGGCATGCCTCCACTTCTTTGAAGGTGATGGACAGCAGCCAAAGTCTTGAGCATAGCCGTGACAGTTGCGCTTCCTGTGCAAGGCAGCAAGGCAGCGTTAGCCTCAGTATCCTACCACAGGCCGTGGGCAGACAAGACTCAACTTCCTGCCCCTCCACTTCCTGTTATTCAGGACCCTTCTACATGCCCTCTGCGGGGGAGTCAGAGGGAGCCGGGAGGAGATGGAGAGGAGAAAGAAAGGGAGGGACCTCTTTCTGATCTTTCCCCTTATTACCATCCTGACTTTGAGTCTGAGACTAAACAACAACAGAGGCTCATCTCCTGTGGCTTCACTCTGTGTGCTTATTATGTTTACTGGAAGGATCATTACACAGGCTGGACGACGTGCACATGCTGCTCCCAGCTCTCAGCCACTCACTTTACAATTAGTAGGCAGAGACCTTTCCTTGTTATTCAAACACTCAACCGGTTACATAAGAATGAATCACAGCTCTCACAATACTAGTAAATATACATTGAAACAACATGATTATGACAGAACTACATTTATGATAGGATGCAACAGCCTCACGCAGTAATCTGATGTGCACTGATATAGGGATTCTGTGAAATAATCCATGACAACGTTCTTAAGTGTATCGAACTCAAAGTGTCAACACTGTGGCTCGGTTGTGCTTAGCTTTTGGCAGACTGGAGACATAAAGCGAAGCAGCCTAAATCCACAGTTTTACCGATTTGTTTCAATGGAGCTTTGACACCAGCGCAGTAGGAAATGAACATCCACCTCTTTGTTCTCGCTTTCATCAGGAGGTGCTGTACCTGTAAATGGGGCTGTTGGCCTGAGGGGAGTGGAGGCAAGCCAGCCCTCTCACGCTCTCCCTTTTGTGAGAGCGCGCTTATCTCCCTTTCCAGCAGTGAAAGGCAGGATTGTGGCCCCAGCAGCATCACTAGTGTTAATGTCTCCTGATGCTAATCTGACACACGGCTGATCCCTCAACAACCACTTTCTCCATCCCCTCTTTTCATCCCTCCCCCTCCTTCCTTTCTTTCGTTTTCTCATGATTTCTTGCTTTCTTTTTTCTTTCTCTCTTTCTTTGAACTCATGTTATACGTTCCCTCACCTCAGTTTCCAAGGCAACTAATGAGATATAATTAATAAGAGCTATCGCAAGGGCATGCGAACAAAAAAGTGAAAAAGGAGGCTTTGAGAAATGTAGAGAGAGAGGTGAGGCAGTCTGCGAAACATAGATCTTCTGCAGCCCTTCCCCTTCCTCTGTAAAGCATTGCTTGGGGTGACTTTTCTCGTACCGGAGAATGATTTAAATAATATTTAAAGGAAAGGGTTAAATGATTATGATATGAATACCCTGAATGTGTTGAGAGAAAATCAAACATACACATGGTTCGCACAATAGAAAACCTGCAGGCCAAAATGTTGACTGGCAAATGTTTCAGTGATAGCTTACAGATTTAAAGACATGTAAGGTCGTCAAGGATCGTTCTTATCTTATTTTATTAAGCAAAACGTTTCTTCTGAATATTAAATCAGTCTGAACTTAAACTCAATCGAGTAAGATATAAAAAAGCACTGTTCAAAAGGAGACAGTGACCTGCACAGTAGGGACAGTCACAATGACAGCAGTGAGAGCCTGCACTGAAATGGCAGCCAAGCAGACAGCGAGTGGTTAATCTGCCCTGATGACTAGTAGCTGAGTCTAACTCTCCAATGACCCAGCTGTAATCCCACATCGGATCGATGCAAGTTCAAACAATCCTCCATGCTGCTAGCACCTTGCTTGGGCTGGGGGATGGTGCTGTAAGACAGGGACCAGGAGACGGGAAGCTACTTATCACCTCCAAAATGACATCAAAAGGAAAGAAAACCCCACAGGATGAAACTGCTCTCACTGAGAAAATGTTTCACTTTGGGCCATGTTACACAGCCAACTGAATGGAAAATGATGTCGCTCTTCAAAATAAATACTGGACATGTATCCAATCTAAAAAATCGGAATGACGATGAGTGGATATAACAACCAATAACCAAAGGACATCATGTGCTGACAGCATTACCAGACAGACATCCTCCATCTCACTCTCACAGTACTGTCAAGAGGACTATGCAAGGTGACTTTGACTAAGTGCCTTGGGGTTTCATGAGAAAACGCCTTTGACATTACATTAATTTCATGTCTCTTTTTTAACTGACTTAGTGCCACAGAGCCCTGGTTACCAAGGAAAAAAAATGAAACAGACATTTTTGCTTCAGCTTCGAGGCACAGGCAGCTTGGATCCAGAGGCCAGGAAGACAACAGTGACATATAGGTGACATGATCAGCTACCAACTTTTTCCTTACTTTAAGAGTCATTAAACAGAGGGAGGAGGCATTCGGTAAAAAGAGCAGGATAAACGTTAGAAACTTTCCACTGCACTTCACGCGTGTGTTTGGGTTTGATAGCAGGTGTGTGTATGAAAAAGAGACAGAAAGAAAACAAGAGAGGAAGGGAGGGAGAGTCAGACAGAGTGGGAGAGTGAGGACAGTATGACTGTGTTAACTATGTGGAAAGATGTAAGGGAAACAAGACTAAAAGAAGCACCCCGCGCCCATCCCATCCCACCTCAGTGGAAGTGTGCAGCAGCAGCGTTGTAACATAATTACTGCTGGGACACTTCTATTCCCAATGATCCATTTGCGTCAGTCAGGTTCTCGAGCCCAGCCAATGAATGGATTCTCAGTTTCTCAAGGATAAAGAGATGACCCTCTCCTAACAGTTATATCCATTTCATGTAGAAAAGCTACTCTCCTCCTCAAGGAAAATCCCTTGATGCATATTTGAGTGAAACTTTTATGAACAAAGAAAATTATGATAACTTCCTTGATGCAAGAGTAGGGTGATGAATTATGTCTCATTAAAAATGAATGTGCTTGACAACTGAGAAATCATAGACGTTACGGTACAGTTGCTATAGTGTCCTACTAGCCCTAGTTTATACGTCTAGTATTACCGTTACATTGGAGTCACAGAGCTAAGCATCCGAGTTTCCGAAAAATAATTGCACAGCCATCTTTGAAAAACCTGAAGGTTTTTTAACAATTGACAATTAACGGCATTCTTCTAACCATCTGGATTAAAAAAAATTCCTTTCACCCCACTGAAAAAATAATGTTTAACCTGTTTCATCTTTTTTTCTAATTCAAATAAAGATGGTAGCTGGAAATTACATATTTACTTGCTTTCATACAAAATATCGCATTTATTAGGGCCCGAGCACCGACAGCAGCGAAGGCCCTATTGAAACTGAAGGAATTATTATTATTATTCGTATTATTATTATTCCTTCGTCCGGCAAATGAATCGCCTTTTTGAGGGGCTTAACATACTCAGAAACTAACCAAAATTTGCAGTTGCATCAAGCCTGGTGAAAATTTACGTATTGGGTTTTGGGAATAGGCGCACAAAAATGTCTCGCTAGCACCCCCCCTACAAAATGTAACAAATTGAGCCCCTGCAGTACATTTAACGTAGACCAACGAAACGTGGTACACATATGTATTATGTCAAGACGTACAAAAAAGCTAATTGGAGCCATACCCTTAACGCAACAGGAAGTCCGCCATTTTGAATTGAAAGTTCGAAGTTAGTGCGATTTTGGCCAATTCCACGTCGTACTTTAACAAACTCCTCCTAGAGATTTCATCCGATCGACTTCAAATTTGGTCTGTGCCATCTTAAGATGCTTAGAGATGAAATGTTATTAAAAGGTCATAGGGCATGGCCGTGGCGTTCCTTTTTGATTGGTCATGGTTTGACCCACCCCCTATGCTTTAGCCATGCCCCTTTTCATAACAAATGACCCGTTTGATGTAGACCACACGTGTCAAACTCAAGGCCCGCGGGCCAAATCCGGCCCCTTGCTAATTTTGATCCGGCCCCTATATACATTTAGAATCACCATACATTTTGGCCCACCTAATTTTTGTCACTTTTCACACAAAAAATTTTGACATTTTTTATGCTTTTTCCAAACGTTTTTGGCATTTTCTTCTTGAGACATGCAATTATACAGTCAAAGATATTTGACTTTTCCCGTGACATAAAAGCAATACATTCTATGTCTAGCCCTTGATATGATTCTCATTTTCTAGTGTGGCCCTTAGGGGAGTTGAGTTTGACACCCCTGATGTAGACTATTGTGTGAGGTATCATTGAACTCACCAGAGAGTTCCTTTTTGATTGGTCATGGTTTGACCCGCCCCCTATGCTTTAGCCACGTCCCTTTTCATAACAAATTACCCGTTTGATGTAGACTATTGTGTGAGGTATCATTGAACTGCTGTCCCAAACGATAATTTTTTAAACGATTAATCTAGCGATTATTTTTTCAATTAGTCGACTAATCTAACGATTAATTTTTCGATTAATCTAACGATTAATTTTTCAATTAGCAATTATTTTCTCATTGCTCAATTATTAACAATTTACACAAAACAAATTTCAATAAGGTTCAAATCTCTATTTATTAAAATTGTTCAACACTGTTCAAATAAAATGAATTTGTAGGGCAACCTGAAGCCAGATGTAGGCTATCAATCCAACAACAAAATAAAGTCACTTTCAGGAGGAATACAAATATAAAAACTTTAAAGTAACAGAGCAAGTGCAAAAAGAGTAGCCTGTATTTGCTGATTTTAACAGTAGTATGTAAAAGCTGGGAGTAAAGCTTAGATCGGGCACAAAAGATCAAGCCCGACCCTACCCGAGCCCGTGCACGTTGTGTCCGAGCCCACCCAGCCCGACACATTAACTGGAATTATGAGCCCGAGCCCGATTTTAACCTGTTATAACCTGTCCATTATAACTGACGTTATAAAGGTCTCATGAGATATCTGAAACAATCTGGCCTGGTTGCGCAATTATCGAAGACAGTGCTACAGATGGGGGAGACACGATTTAGCACAGTTTACCTCACACTCAAGTCAGTGCAGGACAAATACCCAGAGCTACGGGAGAAGCTGGAGAGGCATAGCTTTCTCCCCAATTAGGCTAATAAAGTAATGATTAAAAAAACACAAATGCTTGAGGAAGGGCCCGGCCCGGGGATAGTGGCAGGAAATATCATCCCGACACGGCCCGTGGGTCAAGTTCGGGCTCGGGCAGAGAACTGAACTCTACTTCGGAGGGAAAGGGAGCAGAGCAAAAAGGTGAGCAGAACTTACGGTGTTTTGCTGCTGTTATCCTGACTCAGTGATGCATTTTACAAAGTCTACAGACTGCCACGTTGTTGTTGGCATTAAGAGTAAAATACTCCCACACTTTAGAAGACTGTGTGCGAGCCTTTTTCTCAACGTGCAGTTGAACTCGCGAGGAATCCATACTTGCGCTGTTGCTGGAGGCAGCTATGTTTTTTTTAGATTTAGATTTCTATGCGTCGACGCAAGTTATTTGTATCGACGCATTTACGGAATCAATAACGTCGACTACGTCGACGAATCGTCCCAGCCCTGCATTGAACTCAGCAGAGAGTTCCTTTATCATTGGTCATGGTTTGGCCCGGCCCCTATGCTTAAGACATGCCCCCTTTAATAACTAGTGACCCATTTATCGTAGACTCTTGTGTGAGGTATCAATGAACTCAGCAGAGAGTTCCTTTTTGATTGATCATGGTTTGCCCCACCCTCTACACTTGGTACAACATTTGCAATACACCATCTCAAACGACGCACACTCCACCGTGCGCGCAATGTCCGACGGTTGTGCAAATGCACGGCCGCGTGGAGCAGCATGTCATTTCCGGTTTCCTGGATTAGGAAATACAGTTGCAACTTGGGGAAGGGTTGAAATATTTTTTTTTACAGTGCGGCTGACTGAACATATTGCTATCCAGATGGTTCGAAGAGTCTTTGAGGATTCTGAAAATACCTTCAGAACAACTATAAGTGTTAAAAGACCTTCTGGAATTTTCAAAGATTGCTGGGTATTTATTTTCTGGAAGACTGCTAGAGTCTCAAACTGTTAAGGCTACAGTATTTCTCAGAACTTCCCTATTAGGTTAACCTCCTGAACCTTAGACATAATGTCTAATAAGCCAATCTACAGTAAGTCATGCTATATTGGTACAATGCAATTGACAGACTAATAGCTGACTACTCACTTCATATTAATGCCATCGGTTCAACAAACTGTCTCTGAGCAAAAGCCCTCCATCACCAACATTCCTTATGACAGAATGTCACTTTAACAAATCAATGTCTTGACATGGCACAGTATCAGTATTCAGAACTCTTTATGGATGAACATTTCCTGTGTCACACTTTTCTGATGCTGAGTTACATGTTACACATCTGAATCTCAATTTTTACTACAGTATTTCATTACTTTTGTTTTTGAGAGATAACTTGCTGTAAACTGGTAGAGCAAATATTTAAAAGAAAATCTTGGAGCCCGTTCTGTTTGTCTAACACTTGCACACAGACACATAAACAAACATGCACAAATAAAACTAATGCGTGCATGATCCTAGAGGTTTATAAATTTGCATAGCATTACAGTGTGCTGTTGTCTGATGTGGTTCGATGGCATGAGTCCATTTGCATGGTTGTCTATCATCAGATGGACTTCTCACCAGGGAACAACAGTAATGCCAACACCATAGGGAACAACAGTCCCCCACCCTCCCAGGAAACCCTGCGAGCTGCGTTAAGTGCCATGGCAGCCTTTTGATGTTGCGCAGACCGCAACTCAGAAATGGTAAACAGCAAAGATGAACCAAGATCTTCCTCCAGGGGGAATCCACAGTGTAAGGATATTAGGGACGTCATGCATAATGTGTCTCAGCAGCAGCACATTTAACCGATCTCAACACATCTTTGGAAACACTGTGGATCCAAATAAGACACTGAGATTCCAGATATTCAACTCAAACCCCCAGTGTTTGATGATCAGCCAGCTGATTTAACTAAATAAATAGTGAGTGCCGCAGAAAGACAACAGATTTTGGTATACATACATGCCCATATTGTTTAGGGTTATAGTTATTGCTTGACTTCAGAGAATGTCTGCTCAGAATAAATATTTGATTTTCTCTCCCCATTTTTGTCTTCCACTCGATGCCTCTTTCCCACAGTGTTCCATTACATAAAAGGTTTATGCAATCTGAGCAGTGAGGATGGCCATGACTCATAACAACAGTGAAAGGGGCTAGCTAAAGTAGCATTGATTTTTTTTTTCTTACAATTTCATGTTATAGAATTAGTCTGTTAATGATCTCACACAGGTCTGTTATTCAAAGATTTCATTTCATGTAAAACATTTCAAATAAAGCCACTACTCATCTATTTCTGAAAAAGGTGTGTATGACATATACAACATGGAAAGTGTTTAAAATCTGGGTTTGTCATGGGTTTTTATATTATAAGGTTTCTGTACTGTCACTCTGAGAGACAGTATTCATTTTGAATAATCAGTCTGCTTTGTGAATGATGATGTTTTAACAGTAAACAGCGGTTTCAATAGCAGACTATCCCTGAAAGCACTTCACAGAGCGAAAGGTACAAGAAATGTGCAAGACATATCATCATGTCTTTATCACTGATACAAGTTGGAAAACTGACTTGAATCTGAAAGATTTTTCTTCCTGTCTATCTCAATTTGAAAAATCTATTGACATCAATGAACGGCATTCACCGAGCAAATAATCTTAGGGGCATTTCTACAGCCCACAGTTTCTCCCAAATCAGATGATGTGTGCTAGCTGTCACATGAACATTGTGTGCAAACAGTGTGATAGAGATAGAGGGAGTCAGACAGAGAAAGGAAAAGAGAGAGAAAGAGAGAAAAACCTCCACAGGCCCTGCTGCTGCTTGCCTCTCCAGGAATCTTCTCAGTCAAACTGTTGATAGCCTCTGGTCCTGAGTCCCAGGGCCAGCGGCTGGTGATGGATGCCCCCCCCCCCGCTCCTCCCTCCTCAACCCTTATATACTTTCTGAACACCTCTGGCAGTTGGACCAGTGACAGAGGTTGTGGGGCAGAGGGAAACAAAATCAAGAACAACACAGTCTGACATGAATACAGGCTGGCAACAGCTCACTGGTGGAAACACTACACCATTTTCAACTACATTTGCAGCGCACAGCACACAGATGGAAAGTGGACTGGGAGGAAGGCAGGAGAGACGGGCAGACACACTAACAGCGGGCATACATAACACCTTACTCACAATCACAGTCACACTCTAGAGTGCTGGGATCTAGAGACTGGAGATGCAATGAAAATACTTTTCTGAATGTTCTTGATATTAAAAGACTAGTTTTAGTTGAATGTAAATAATAATAAAAAATCCAAGTGCAAAGATTTTGAAATTGTGTCCACTTAAAGAGTAAAGAGGAGTAATGTTTATCATTTAGGATGCCGTCTGAACTGTTATAAGCCTAGAAATTATATCATGGCTTGTAAAAGTGATACTTGGCCAGACATACACTTCCCCTAAAGTGGGCAAGGTAAAAAAAAAAAAATCTTATCATCCTGAATCCGCACACACAACATAAACGCAACAAACTGTACCTCGTTCTAATGCATAACAGTTCGGAAACTGCTGCCCTAGCTAAAAAAGAACATACATGAGGCGTTGCAGTGTTCACGCTGCTAGAGCTAAGCCCTAACAGCAGAAAGGAAGACAACTTTGAACTACAAGTCAGAGCCCTGTGGTTCCAGAGAGCGGTGGGGGCTGTGTCACTTCCCTTCCCCTGTTCATATGGCTGATGTGGGCTGCAGAATAATGGGAGGAATCACATCCCCCCCAGCTGTCCTGGTTCAAGCTTCTCAGACAAACAGAAAAACAACAATATCGTGAGCCAGACCTCCTTCCTGCAGCTTAGGAGGCCACAGAGCCAGTCCAGCTGCGATAGATCCAACTCTTCCTTCCAGCAGCTACTGGACTTTAAGTCATCACGCTTGCGGTAGGAGATGTGACAACCAGGTCTCACAGCTGTATTTACTATACTGGCCATTGATAAAAACTTTTCCATGGACTTCTTGTTATCTTGGCTAACATAATAGAAGGCTAGATTAAATGTTTTCAAATCACCTAATTTAGCACCCCGTAACAACGGTGTAAACAGCTTCATCACACAGAGCTTACCAGTCTTTGAAGAAAGTTTACTTTGCACACAATTCAATTGTTTCTCTTTTCCTGATGCTTCTACCTAATCGACTCTGTACAAAGCCAGGGAAGTTAAATCTCCAGTGAGAGATGCTTTTTAAGATCTACAGTAGAACATCAGGAATTCAATACAGTGGGGTATATTAGTAATCATGGGAGATCTTTTGATCTAGTAAATTAGATTATAATATATTCCTTTGATTTATGTTTTTTTTTCAGAAGCTCATTAAAATTCAGTTTAAATGCAACTCAGCAAAGAGATGTCTTTCTTAACTTCCTTTTCAACTATCAGTAAAACTACAGCTCTGTTCAACTTCATATCACCACAGTACTGAGTAGCAATAAAGTCACTCACTATTAATACTTCTCCTTGCAGGCTTCATGTTTCATGTAAACAACAATAAGAAAACAACATAAAAAACCATGACTAACCAAACCACAGGACACACATATTTGGGTTGTATGCTATATGAGTGCGGCCCATAATGCACAGTGCGACGCTGTGGTTTTTCTTGCACTCCAGAAAGCCAGAGGACGATGAGGCATCTAGAAAGGTGCTAAATGACTTGACTTCTCAAAGTCATCACCTTTGCTCCACCACATGTTTCCACAGTCTACCCTCTCAAACCACATAATGTGCATGTGCTACTCTTTCTTCTCATTAGAGAATGTGGCCAGCAACTGATGGAACTCAAAAGTCATGATGCATGGTGCTTTACATAATAAGGCTAAAAACACAATAATTAGAAAAAAACAGGGCTGGGTTAAAATAATCGATTCTCCAATTAAAATCCATCTTTGTTTGAGTGATCTGAAATCGACTATTAAAATGCAGTAATCAATATTTAAATATATGGCTTTTCACCATGGATGTATGACTCACCACAAACTTTGTGGGGGTCAATTCTTCATGTAAACATTAACCTGATGCATTGTAAACATATTTGAGGGTTGCTTCTTGCTTGTGCAATTTACAGCAAAGGTTCTCTGAGAATCTCTTTTATATCCAAGCATAATTAGTATTGAAACTGAAATTTCCCTACCCTAATTGATATCAAAACGAATCAGAAATGTAATCGTATCGGGACCTTGTGAATCAGATTTGGATCAATTTGGGAAATCATTGGCGATACCCAGCCATAGAAAATACAAGGATGTTATTTTTGGGACACTACTGTGGCTTACAGTGGCTATACAACACCACGCGTTTGTGTGTTTGTATTCACATTCACAGACCAGTATGGACGTGGAGTGAGAGACAGGCGGGGGTCATAGTGGCGAAAGCAGATCAGCAACAGATTTAGAGCTTGAGGATCGTCCTGCTGCTTCTCCTGTGTGGTCCAGGGTGTAGAGGTGAAGAGACCTCCAGTCAGGCCTCGTTTGGAAGAGCAGGGGAGACAGGAAAAGACGGTGTGGCCTTAAGCTCTCTACCCTGCTAAGCAGCACATGTGCTGAGTGAGCCAAACGGGGTGGCTTACCACCAGAGGTCTCAGTCAAGGCCAGGACAGGTGAAAGGTCACTGCTGGCTGGCTTGCTATACAAACAGTGCCTCAGCGAGTAATACATTCACCCTCTGAGCTTCCCTCAGGCTATTAGAGGGACTCAACAATACTGGAGATTTTACTGAAGAGTTTCTAAAACCAGTGATATTTTGTTATTTAATGTAAGAGTTATATGATTTTTTTTTATAGCAGTAACTAGGGCATTTATTAATTATAGATATTTGGAAAGTAAAAACATGTACATATTTAGATAAGCATAACCGTAGTATGAATTATATCAATTGACTCAATGATATTTAAAAACGGTATAGAGGTATAGTCACTGTAGTTTGAAGTTTAATAAAGTTTAAATGAAAATTCCTTTAACTTTGAATCAACCACTCCATGTAAGACGGCAAGTAGTATTTAGCATGTTGCTGTTGTCTGACACACTGTGCAAGTTCACCCCCAGACCAATGGCTTATGATCACAGCACATGAATACAGGCAGCACATGCAAACACCACGCAGAGAGAGAGGGCCAGGAACTGAACCCAGGACCTCCTTGCAGTGAGGTACCGGTGCTAACCAAAGGCCCAGTGACCTATATAGCAGTAACCAAACCCATTAGAAAAACATTAAGACAAATATGTGTCTCTTGACTTCAAATCAAATTATATAAAATGTTCTGCTCTAAATGTTTAGTTTAGGTCTGATTATTGGTTTTCTGTACACCAGTGGCCAGCTATTTGTTTGCAAAAAGTCTTTTCTCTTAGCCTACAGGGGACGGTCTACAGCACTGCAGACTCAAACATTATCTGCCAGGCTCAAGATTCTGCATCCAACCTCCAGGTCTCACAGGAAAACGCTGGAATCTCCATATTGATGATAGAGCTCCAATAAACAATGAATCATGTTGCTAAGATGTTTTTATTAGTCAAAGAGAATGCTGAATAGTTACAATGTGACACTGATTATTATCAGGTCACTTTTTTTTAGTGATCTTCAAGAAGAAAATTAAAATTAACTTCACAAAGAAAAATTAAGGACAATAAGGTTATTAATTTAGAGAAAAAAAATCACCTCAATGCATTTGCCTGTGAACTTGTCCGGATTATCTGATTTCAGTACCTTATTATAGCAAGTTTCATCTGCCAAACCAACCAAGAAACTGTCCAATCTTCACCAGAAATCTCAACAGTACTTAAAGCTCACTTTCAGATAACAACCAGCCCTATATAGATGCCATTTTAATGTTGCAAAACAAATTATTTAAATAAAGCCGGAAGATTGAAAAAATAGATTCACAAACATGTCAAAAATTAAGAAATATAAAAACAATCCTAAAACAACGGTAATATCCATAATCACTGTAATGTTAGAGCTACATTTGCAGTATAAAAGAACATCTTGGCTTACCAAACAATCAAAGAAACACTATCCTCTTTATTGGACCAAGAATGTTCAGTTTCTATCTCTTATTTTTCACTCCATACATCCTTGGCTTTCAGCTTTCTGGTGTTTTTTGTCCTCCTCGGAAAAAATGTCCTGGGAGGAGGAGAGTGGAGGAGAAAGACTTTCACTCAGTGATTCAGAGGCATCGTGTAAACGCCAGCATTCTCTTTCTGACAACCAGCGTTAATTGCAGATCCGACTCGCCCACACACTCCACATTTCTCCTGGAAGGAGAAGCTGAGACACTGAGATTGAAGTAGGATGAGGAGTGCAGTAAAAGATGCTGCAGCTGCCCTTTCCTCACACCGTCACCACCTCTCATTTCTCCCTTTCCACTGAGAACTTGTGCTAAGACGCTAACACACGCTTACTCACATATACAGAGATGTGCAGGGGCACACAAACATAACATGTAACAAGGCTAAAACATTTAATAAACAGTGGTAGTCATCATAGAAAACCATCCATCTATTTACTTCATCACCATATCGTTGACTAAATGATACAGGGTGGAATCTAATAGACGTATTATCAAACCTCTCTGTATGTGTTTGCATAATGGCAAAGAAAGAACATTTGGGGTCTCTGAGGTGAGAGCAACAGTTCACCACATGCGTGAGAGAGACATCTGTGATGGCTCTATCTGTGCCTTCACAGACATCATATTCATTCCTTTGACTAACACACCACATAAATTGTTAAAATGATATTCATTTCAGCAACGTTGAAAGAATCCCTCATCCACACATTAGCACATAAGAGCTCACGTGATGTGGATCATGAGCAACAAGGCCCATTACTGGCGAGGCCCGGGGCAGCACAGAAGCTAATGACTGCAGATTGAAGGGTGCTTTACTGCTTTGCTTTAGAAATCACTGACAACCAGCTGGTTTGGTAATGTAGGCCTACATGTCGTCAGAACAGCGATAACATTAAATGGACAGTGAAAAATACAAGTATGCTTTAATAGTGCTGCAACAACTCATGTCCCTGAAGAATTACTTTAACAATAAAATGTGTCATTGGTTCACCCTGGAAACTGAGGGATATACATTAAGTAGTAAAATGTTTACTACTTGGGTAAAAAAAAAGATATATATATATATATATATATATATATATATATATATATATATATGCAATACACTGAATACACAGCTTCTATGGGTGCTGATACACAGTTTGAATTTGCCAGTCTATACAATATGCTGGCTTTTATCTATGCAATAACACAAAACACACTTTACAAGTTGCAACATGTCAGACAACCAAACATTTCTAAAGACTCGATTCACACCAATATTAACTTGTAAAAAGAGAAGTGAATAGAGCACAAATTGAGGTTATGCTAGTTGTATTTTCTGTTACAATTAAATAAAATCTACTCCTTCTGGTACAATATTAATGAGACGTGCATGGTGAAGGCATACGCTCAAAAACATTTGAGAAGGTCAGCTTACTGTTGGCCGTTGCCCACTCTGGCGAGGGGTTAAGGTCACAAGAGTCCTACAGATTCAAAGAACCACCAGATGGCAAAGATCCTCTCTCACAAACTCTGTTACCAAACTGACCATAAGGCTTCTCTGAAATGTAGGCCTACTACGCAACGTCCCGTAACCTGTCACATTAAATAATTTAAAAAAAGAAAGTGGGATCTTAAAGTCTATCAAGACAACAATTACCTCCAAATGTCACATTAATTCACCTGACTAGGTACATTTCAGCTGAACTTATTTCCGGTTTAACCAGCCATTAACCCCAATAATCTCTTAAATAAAGTAATGACTGAGAGGTTTACTTTATAATCAGGAAATATACTAAGGACCTATTCACTGTATATCACGTTAAAGTGCCAAAATAAAATAAGCTTAGGTGTCATGCAACTTGTCTCTTCTTGTTGAATTGAGTGTTGCAGATATACAGACAACACTGGCAATAAGCAAGTGTGATGTCACCGTGCACCAGCACCATCTAGATTTTAGTACCACTGACAGCACTTACCAAAACTGCCAAGCTTTAGCGCCAAAATGCAAAAACTCTTAAATATATGAAAACCTAATTTCCTGTATTTAAAGTTAAAGTAGGTGGCGATGGGTTACTTGTTTTTCAAACATACAATTTGCTGTAAACTTCATATCAGACCTCAACTTCTATCACCGGGTTATTCACTGTGTGAACGGTAGCCTGCAGTTGTTGTGATGGCTCAACTGTGTTATTATATACACATTACTATTTTGCCCAAACGATGCAAGAGCATCGCGCCTGTTTTACAAAGTACAGTTTGACCTTTCATGTGATCCCGGGATTAACTGTGAGGGAGTTTTAGACTCATTATTCACATATGGACCATCTTGAAGGATCGACATCACCGGCGTATTAGGGTTGACGATGAATCCAGTAAAAGTTTCTCGCAAATGACTGGTATCAACAGCGCGCGCGCGTCTGAGTGCACCCTTTAAACACACACTTAGGTTGTTGTTGTTTTTTACGGTATTAAAACCCTAACTGATAATTCAACATGACTGATGTTTTATGACACGACACAGCTTTTACATCTCTAATTCTGCGCGAACCCCAGAGAAGACGGATAAATAGACAGCTGTACAGTAAATGTCTCCGTCTCCCAAATCCTCTCTACGTCTCCCTCTTGCGCTTTTCTACTCTCACTCACTGTAGCTACAGTACCGCTGCCACACTTCGCAACATTGTTTCTATTTCCGTTACTCACCTTTACTCCCAAGTCAGTCGCCGTGTATAGACACTCTATATCGGTGGCTCCAGTGGATAAACGTTATTTCAGTTCACATATACACGCTGACTGCTATTTTAGGGGGAGCTGACAAACTCAGAAAAAGCCAGTGTCCCTCTTGTCAGCGAGAGACTCCTCCCCTTATCTGACAAACTGCCTCCCTCCGTCTCTCTCTCTCTCTCTCTCTCTCTCTCTCTCTCTCTCTCTCTCTCTCTCTCTCTCACACACACACACACACACACACACACACACACACACACACACACACACACACACACACCGCCGTCAAAACATTAGAATAAGTAGTAGGAAACTCCCTGTTTACTTCGTAATCTTAAAAACGCAATACAGTGAAAGCCACATGTATTGTGCCATAGTTTACTGATTATTACTGTTATATATACATCGGTTGTTAATGTAGGCTATTGCTGTTGTTTGACTCGTATTAAATTCACAACAACTTTGTTTCAAATAGCCCTTAGAATGAGTCAGTTACAGCATTTAAAACAGACTGAACTTATGAAAGCTTTGGCCGAACTAACATGAAAAAAGAACTAACAAAAACAAAAGAACGACTATCTGAATCAGTTACTGAAGTAGCCTACAATCGGTTTTCTTCAAGACTAACTTTACTTTTGGACAACGACTTTCCCATATTACTTGGCTCGGCCTCATCACATTAGATACATTTGACGTCATATTTCTAAGACAACAGCAATGGAATTTGGCTTAAAGGGCACTTTCCACAGTCAATGAGAATATGCAGCGTCTGTTGAGCAGCCAATTAGAGGAGGAAGGCGGGACCTGGTGGACTTGCATGTGAGCATGTCACGTGTACGTGCAGGATCAGAGGAGGTGTGGTGCCTGCCTGGCCCACTCTCGGCCAACTGGGCAGTTTCTACTGGCGTTTGGAAGCAGGTGCGATAGAAATTAAGCACAATTATGATCTACTGTTTCAATTATGTATTTATTAAGAATGGGACGAACGTCTGGCCTGGTTTAGATAGAGTAACAACATGCACATGGGCACATTTTATAAAGACATTTTGCAGTTTAAATCTATATCAAGTTGATAGGGCTACCTGTTTCACATATAGGGCTTGAATGCAGTGTTGGGAAGTAACAAGGTACATTTACTAAACTATGCCTACATAGTTTTACTTCATTTTCTGCTACTTTATACTACTACTCCACTACATTGTATCCGGAAATATTGTACTTATTTCTGACGCAGTTACTGCAGATTAAAATTGTATTTATTTATGTATTTTTTATAAAATCTTAGAATAAGACTTTATGTATAATTATTATAAAATCTTAATCTTAGATTCCATTGATTTAGTACAAATCTACTAATGTATCAGTAAAAACGATCTAATAATATAACACATAAAAAAGGAGTAATTTTGCTTCCATAATCAGTACTTTTAAAAGAAAAGTTTAAGTACATTTTGCAGATAATTCTTATGTTTTCTCAAGTAAAAATTCTAAAAGCAGGACCTTTACTCACAGTGAAGTATCACATTGGGATATTTCTACCTTTACTTATTTATCTGAAATTATCTGAATCCTCTGCTTCCACAACAGCTTGTAAACCAAGTTTACCTGATATCACATGGGACTCAGAGGAATTAAATCCTACAAGTTGAAAAAAGCTTCACACATTAGGCTGCACCTAATCTCATGGTAAAAGCATGTCATGTTGCTTTTGAATGACTGCTTCATCCTTTAGGTCACAGGACTTCATAGACACATTACTGATTCCTTAGTGCCATTTCAAATTTTAAACTACAAAGAGTAAGTTTAAATATACTTGCATCTCTTTTTCTATGTTTTAGAAATAGCAGTCAAAGCAATCTGGTGTCTCTGCAAACGTAATCAGTGATTTGATGGCACCATAAATAGTAAAATTGCCTGATTATTTTGGCATCCTCCTCTAATGGCATCCTGTTTTATTACACTGCATGCTCACTAATGAGGGGAGGGGTTTTCACAAAGCATGGCTATTGCTGTATGTAGCTCATTTGTATTAGTCTAGTATAGCCAGGTCCCTAGTGTATTGTGCTACCTTTTTCACCAGTTAGTCCCAGTCCCAAAGGAAAAGGCTATGTCTAGTCTTCCTCATCTCTCCTGTTTCCTCTGGGCTCTAAGCCAAGGAGTCACAACTGTCCTAAATGGCTTTTAATACCCATACAACACAGTTCCTGCATTACTAACCACACCTAAATATCTATATGTGTGCGTAATTTTACAACAAACTCTAGTTTGAAAATGGATTGCTTGAAGTTTATTTAATTTGTATTCTGCATGATCCTGCTCTTGGCTCTTGGCTATGTGTATGTGTGTGTTCAGGTTAAAAGAGGGCGTGCTTTATGGCCACATGAGGCAATGTGGGCTGACTCTTCCTGCAGTTTGCTCGAGCCTTGGTCCACTTTTGCTTTACTGTGCAAAATCAGGCTCCAAAAGCAAAAAACACCTGCCAAGTCAGTAGAGATATAAGAGTCACTTTTTCCATTATAATCTCTGAAAGTTGAGGATAACTGCACATTACATGTAAATGAAATGTATGTGCATCACACATGCATGCCCATTCAAAGTGAAAGAAAAAACATGTAAACAAAATACCAAATGAGAAGGGAACTGTTATTGTTCTTATGGTGACTACAGTGATGCTTGATTTGTAGTACTCCCTTGTGATTCTCACACCCACACCAGTCCTTTATATTGTGCAATAAGATTGCAGCTACATTGTAGGGCACTGCACTACTTTTTATTTGTTTATTGGGTAACTTTTGAATTATACTTGTTGCCCTAGGTTTTTTTTTTCAATGTACGGTGTATTTAACAGTAACAAAGGAGAGTTTTAGCAAGTTTCCATTAAGAATATGGAGGCACATTTTTAGTCATATCTGTAATCCATATGGTAATTATGATGTGATCAAATTGCATTCAATGGCACCCAAAAGTGTTCACATGGTACTAAATGAACTACCACAAAACAAATACAGATTTTGTATCAACCTAGAGAACTGTTGGTACCAGACCCCAGCTCTGATAACTTCTCATAAAACCAATGTCCCTGCACAAGCATCATCTAAATGTCCAAAAAGTATCTCTGTGGGATACTTGGATAGAATTGGCTTTTTAAAATTCAGACACATTCAGCTTTTCTTATCTACATTTCAAGACATATGCCATCATTAATACTGCTGCAACATCATGTGAGTGTAGTATTCCAATAATTAAGCGACATTTGTAAATTATTTAGCGTCTTCTTAAAGTATTTGGTACAAAAGTGAAAGCCTATTAGCAATATTTTATTATTTAAAAGTGGTACAGCGTGACAATTATTTGTAACAAAAACAACTGACTGCAGTTTTTATCATCTCACATATTATTCTGCTCTTTCCTCTGCATGTGAGTAACCATAGTCACAACAAAAAAAGAATTAGAGAAGCCGTCCCCAGCTGTTTTCTTGGAGTGTTTTCAATCAGTGAAGTTTCTGCTGCAGTGGTTTAGTGAGTTCAGGCTGATGCCAACTGACAACAGTGTGGATCCAAATTGCTCTCAGCATCTCCTTTAGCAGCACTTTTGTGTCAACATACTCCCCTCCCATCTTACCAAAGTGATGCCAGCAACAAAGACCAGTGATGCTAGCAAAGATACAAACAACACTAAGGTAGTGATTTACATCAGCTCATTAAGTTTCACCTCAACATGATGCCACAGTATACGCGGTAAGATTATTTCTCAAATCCACAAAATCACACAAAAGATACAATCTTGTAATAGATTCAGTAAACAAACAAAAAAACTAACCAATCTTGAAATTACATTAGTGTTAATTGGCATCGCATTATGTGCAAGGAGTCAAGACCTGTCCTGACACCTGTGTCTCACCTGTTTGTCGTTGTTGCACAAACACCTTCACAGAACCTGCTGTTCCAAGCTCCACTCCCCCTAAAAGGTTTGGCTTTCTTTATCTCTTCCTTTCTTTCTGTCTACCACACTTCCTCTTCTTTCTGCTGCCTTTGTTTCACTCTACCCATTGATTTACCTCAAAGCCAGACCAGCTGGCTTTGGATGCTTCCCTCAGAGCCCTAAGAGGCCCTTCTTCACACGCTGTTCCTCCTCTTGTCCCTTGGTCTTTCTGCCGACAGAGAGCAAGGGGGGAAGTGGTTTGAAAGGTAGAACCCCAGATAGACATAGACATGTCAGGCATGCGTTATGTGACAGGGCTTGGCTCTGGGCTCTCTGGACCAGCCACAGCTGTCAGTCCTAACTCCAGAAGGTGTTAAAGATTTTTCCTATCTTCCACAGAAGGCTGGGAGGTATGTAAAAAATGTAATTTTCTACAACATAGTGAACAGTTTTAAAGAGAAAATGCTAATAGTTTATGTGTGATGCTTCTTGGTTTAAGGTAAAATAAGTCTTCATAGTACAACATGTTTTATAAACTTTATTTACCAAATGTCCATGTGAGGTAGTTTGCCTTTTTAAATTAAGGGGGAAAACATATTTTTTGTGACATAGTATGGTATGGTTTTAAACAAATTGCAGATACATGCCAAATAGCAGTTTGTTCCAGCAGGGCTCTGATGTGCGACAGCTGGCATTTCCAACATTGCACCAGACCACAAATAGACCCAGACACTCTTTCTCTCCAATTAAAAAAGGGACTAAAACACGCGTCTCATGCAGCAAGCTTTATTAGGCTATATAAGTCAAGTTTGATCTACAATACGATAGCGAGGAAAGAAATAGATGTTTATTTTGTAAATGAGAAAAGCACAAATAGATCACTGAGTCACCCAATTTTCTGAGACAGCAATCTGACCACTGAGCTCCAAAATAACGTTTCATTATCTAAAGCTCATTAAAACAGCCTTTCTGAAAAGCCCTCAACACCCCTAAGCAATCCCTGGTCCTCCACTCGCTGCACACTACAGTCATGGGACAAACACTGCCAACAAATGCCATACTGCGGTTTCAGTAACTTTTGAGATAACGACTCTGAAATATAAAGTTACCCATTACTTACTCTGCAGTGGGAGTTCCTTACATAACTAGTTGGGTTTATTAAACAAATCTGCAAGTAGTTGTTGCAGTAAATTAAGTTGAAAGTACAAAAGTTTAAAAAAAAAAATCTTAAATGGTTATTACAGTGAAGTACTTAAAAATGTGTTGAATGATTTAATTGATGGTTTCAAGGTGTTAAAACTGTCCATCCACAGTGATTATGATCATATTGATGGCACAAAACTCTTCCAACAGAGTTGTTATCTGAGGCAGCGATGTGTTAGATAATCAAGATCAAGATCTAAAAATACTCCATGTCTCACCGTTTGGATGTCTTCTCCTATTACCCACTGTAATTAAAAGTAACCAAGGCCTGCCGGCTCCAAATAGCATAGAATAGCACACAACTGTTAATGTGAGGGAATGACACTTGAAATGAAAACCCTCATGATATCAATTCGCTGAGGAAAGTGGAGCAGAGATCTCCAGTGAATGTGGGATAGTAGAGAAGTGTCCAGTTAGGTTTTGTGGTCAACTGCACTTCTTTTGCAAATCAAAACAGTGCAGTTGCAGTGTTTTTGTTATACTGTACAGGTTTATTGATAGGCACGACTTCTCAAGCGTTCTGTGATGTTTTTCATCTTGTTTATACCTCACTTCTGCACAACTTTGACACTCTGCAGTAGGTTTTGTGGAGTGTCTGTGCTCTTCCTGAGGCAGAGAACGACAGCATACAAAGGTCCTTATGATGAGCTGATGATCTCCCTTGAGGTTACCAGTCTCTTGGGTTTCTTAAAGTATTCTTCTCTGTTTATCACACTGCTGAATCTATCAACTGCAAGGTGGAGTAGTTTGCTTGATGGGCCCCCTTTATTTTCCTGCAGCTGTACAGAGATCCAGATAATAACACAAGCTCTTTAATTATCTCCAATATTCACATGAGCCTATAGCTCCATTTATAAAACTGTAGTCTCGTACTGAGCTCATTAAAAATTGAACAAGGTCAGGAATGAAACTGCTCTTACCATTAGTCATTTTGTCCCTAATTTCAAGTATTATTTAATTAATCACCTGCAATGACTCAAATAATTCACAATGTCATAAGTTGCTGGGAGATATTAGCAGTTTTCCTACTTACAAACATAGGCGTACATTCTGTCTGCGAAATGGAACAAGACACTAATTTCTTCCTTTTTTTAAAAAAAGTAAGAGCCATCTGTAAATGTCTGTGATTACACTTATTATGAAAAGAAAAACAACATTCATGATGGCTTCTCTGGCTTTTAGGCGATAAAACTTTGATGTTCTATGAGGCATAACGATCATTATGTACTTAAGTGTTTCACTGTTGGCTAATTTCACAGATTTTCTGACTTGATGATTGCATCATAAGCAAAAACCTTGTTGCGTGTGTTTGTGTGTATGTGTGTGTATGTGTGAGTGTGTGTGTGTGTGTGTGTGTGTGTGTGTGTGTGTGTGTGTGTGTGTGTGTGTGTGTGTGTGTGTGTGTGTGTGTGTGTGTGTGTGTGTGTGTGTGTGTGTGTGTATGTGTGTGTACGTGTGAGTTTCTGACATCACCAAAGCCAGTCAGCAGGTGCCATCACTTCTCATTCCCACCATTTACAGTGTAAAGACATGTTGAGGACGAACAGGATCAAGGGAGACTGCCAGAGGGAATGTGTGGGAGACACCACTTTGTAATTTCTGCCTTTCAGCCAGTTCTTTTTGGCATTTTAGCTACAATTCCTCATCAAGCTAATGCTACTGTAATTCAGTATGTCAGACTGTAAGAAAGCAAGAAAGCTAAAGATATCTGAGTATACTGTCACTGTTTACCTGTAGGCAGCATTTAGAGAAGACACAGTGTTCTCCACTCCACTCCAAATGCTGTTTTCTTTTTTAACAAAAGACCTTTTTAACTGATAGGTGGCACACTGATGAGGCCTGATATATACTGTAGGTCCACATTTTTTCGAAACACAGAATATTTCATCATATTAACTTTTGTTTTCGCTATCATATTTTCTGAATTGCTTCTACACTGCTGCCTTTGAACATAAGCACAATATTACATGCATATTCGCTCACAATGCTCTATTACTGCTCGGTTGATTTCTAAAAACCTACCCTATCGCACAATTGTAGGTAGTAGGTGCCCAGTTCCCACTAAGCATTATGACTCATACCAGCGCACAGAGCAGCTATCCAACTGTAATCCACAAGAGATAATTTGGTATTCATGTTTTACAAATGTGCTTGAGAAAAATCCCTAAATCTTTTTGGCAAGTGCAGTCGAGAAAGTCGTGCAAGCATGTCATCCGCCATGAAAAGGCAGCGGGCTGGTTGAGTAAAGCAGGGCTTTGTCTCCTGAATTCAGCCTGAAAGACACTGCCATCATCAGCTTTCTTTGTTGCAGACTTTGTCGTTCCAGTATTTTACTGCTTTCTCAAAGGTAAATAGAGGCTTGACTCAGTGGGGCACATGCAGTTTTCCTACAACAGGTAATAAATTTGCGTCTCAGGCCTGCGTGTCACAGATTAAACATGCTTTGTTTGGGATGATTTATGAGTGCGATGCCGTGCTGGGTGCACTTGGCTGTGAGGAGCTGAGGGTTTGATGGTGGTGAGGGGGTAGCAGGTGGGGCGGTGGGTTGGTGAGTGTCAGATTTGTCTTACAGGAAGACTGATCTGTAGCTGCTCCGAGGGTGCCCACTGCAACACACACCTCTGTCATTAATCACACACAGCCTCGGAGTACAGAGTGCTTTGTCTTCTCCTCCTCTCACACCAGTTCTGCAAGCTGTCACCATCCTGAGAAAAGCTTACTTCAGAACAACCATCAAGAAGTAAGAGAAACAGCTAGTGCCTTTCTGAAACTACAGGGTATATCAGCCTAGTCTCATGGCAGTTTGATATGTATTCCCACAGAGAAATGTATAAAGTTGCAACAATAAAATGGAACGGCTTACTAATTTTCCTCTTCCCCATTATGGCAGCTGTTGCATAAAAGTATCTCTACCAGTCACTGACGGGAGAAAAGCTATAAAAACCCCCAAAATCCTAAACTCATGTATGAGTAGTTGCATGTTGTGGTCTTTGTCTAGACATTACTTACTATAATGTCTGTACTATTCTTCTACTCTTCCTCCTTCAGAGAAGGCTACCTGGATATACAGGATTAAGATCATTCAATATCCTTACGAAGAAACAGCTGATTCAGCAAGCAGCACAGCTAAAAGCATGTTGACTTATAATCCAAATACAGCTGACCGCTGATGCCCCACTTACGACTGATCTCACACACACACACACACACACACACACACACACACACACTCCTTCCATTCGCTTCTTGAGTTTACGGTAATCTAATCACAGCAGTAGTGTTAAATTAGAGATCATATATGAGGGTGATTAGGTGATTCTTGACTCATAGCTGAACTTCAAGAAAAAACATTGTGATCACATCACATTGCATACATTTGGCTGATATTTTAGCCCAAAGCAACATACAGTATGTGCATTCAACTTCCATGGGAACAATGGGGCAGTGCAGCTCTTCAAAACAAACAACTAAATCTGTGTTAGTTGCGATTGAGATGCAAACTATACCTGTATACTCTCCATGATCCTCAAAGTTGGATGTCTTATAGCAAAAGCCTATCAAACCTTGTCTAACACAACACATTTTTTCATGGACATTATAGGAATAATTAGCGATACTGTGGCAGGAAGAAAATAGTTTATGAGACCAGAGAGGTGGAAAAAGCCAATACAAAAAGGAGACAACATTTGTCATGGTGTACAGTGTAGGAGCCAAAATAGCAGTTTTTGTTTTAATTCAAAGAATAATAGTTATTTCAAGACTTCCCATATTTCTTGGTTGAAATTCTGATTCACTTATTTTGACTGACAGCTAGGCCACTGATTGGCTAGTAATGATTGGAATGATATAATTAGTAAATGGAAGTTATAAACACGAGGGAAAGTTTGGAGTCCTAGCTTTAGTTGACAACACAGGCTTTTCATTTCATTTAAGAATCTAGAGTATCATCTATTTTCCCTCTCTCACACACACACACACACACACACACACACACACACACACACACACACACACACAGATTGCATTGGCCTTCAACGTTTTGGTACGACATTTGAGTATGTTTATTATTTTGAAACAATGAACCCACAGTTCTTGGATTGACAACAAAGGAACAAAGGTGTGTTAAAACAATTATTCTATTGCTGGGGCAGGGGCTATTTTGGAATGGATTAGCCACTATATACAGTAGTGGTGAGGGCATAGAAAGACCACAGATAGCACAAAAAGGACAGAAGGTAAGATGTCCTTTCTTGAGTCTGTGGTTAAAAAAAAAAATCTGGAAAAGAACACAAAGCAGAATGCAGAGCAAAGCACAAAACAACCTAGTTATACAGTAACTCTGCTCCCTGAAACTGTGACATTTTCACGTCAAAATCTATATTTTCCTCACACTGATATATGGGCTAAATTTGCCATCTACCCTAGGCATTTCATAAACAGTTCATTTCTAAACGTAACCCTAGGTGGTCAGGAAGGGAAATAACGATCTGTCAAAATAGAGCCCAGGTCCACAAAGTGTGCTTTCAGTGTGGAGGGCCAGATATGTAAAGTATATAATTGCATGCACTGTTTAACATTTATTACATTCAGTACACCATTGCGGTTTGTTTATCGTAACATACCAGGCAAACAGAGTTAACGTGTGCCTAAGCAAATATTTGCTGCACTATATCAAATTCAGCTCCCAAATTAAGGATATCAGAGAGGCCAAATAGGGTCGTGTGTAAAATAACAGAGTTGTTAGGCCATCCGCTGTTCCATACACAGATTGCCCTATCACACGAGTTGTTGAAGTGTTTGCACACAGAGCTTTGCCGCCTGCGGGCTTATATATCACACTGTGCCTTATTAAGAGCTTTAACAAAATCTGGCTTTCACTAGCCCCCCTTAGTCACCACTCCGAGGGCAGCAGTCTTAAGGACCTCGGTTTGTACACAGCCCCATCTAAAACGCCTAGTCCCCCCCAAACAGATCGAAGTAGTGTACATGTGCTCGACAGATAAAAGGCGAAAATGGAGCTATTATGGCTGCACTGCATAAACTCATGGCAGAATTGGTCTAAAGTGATATGCCTCTTACTGTAACTGCTTTATTGGCTCTCACGGCTTGATGTGATTCAATTTAATTTTTTGCAACATATTGAACTGCCTATTTAAATGTGCACCACAAAATGCTTCACATTATTCCAATACAATTTAGAATGTGACTTTTTCTCCGCTCAGGATGTAATTTATAACCAGATTTTACAGTAACAAATTCTGATAACCATGACGAGAGCATGGTAATGGTCTCATGATACAAGTTCAGCTGTCAGACAGACAAGCCATTTACTTTTATGCAAAAGTAATGAGCAGTGGTCCAAGAGAGTGAACCACTGACCCATGAATTGATTATCTCCAGCTGCACGCTGACCCGCTGAAATGACTTCACTGTAATCGCTGAAAGTTATGTTGTATTCTGGGTGTAGCCTAACTGTGTCCTATTGCTTCAGTCACCAAAATAGAGGACTCCATTTTATTATAGCATGCTGGGAATTCCCCTCCATTTCCTCATGTTCTTGACCTCCCACTCTCCATTGTATGTGCGAGGAGGGGGTCTGGGGTCTGGAGTAGCCTATGCAGCTCTGCCAGGCTGACAGATCGGCTCGTCGTGCCCTCTGCTGCTCCGTCTGCACTGCGGCTCCATTGTTCTGCCCTCTCAGGCCGAGCCGCGGGGCAACTCCTCACCATTGTGTCTGACAGACCCGCAACCTGATACCATGGCAGCAGGCGCCTGCCTCTGTCCCTGTGGAACACTGATGCAGAATGTATACTGTATGTGCATGTGTGTGTTTGTGTGTGTGTGTGTGTGTGTGTGTGTGTGTTCTTGTTTAACTATATTTGTGGGGTCCAAAACCCAGGAGTCCAGTATACTTGTGGGGTCTGGACAGCTTTGTGGGGCCAAAAAGCTGGTCCCCACAACTTTAAAGGTCTGCTTGAGTGTTAAGACTTGGTTTTAGGATTAGGTTATGGTTAGGGTGAGGGTAAGGGTTAAGGTTAGGCATTTAGTTGTGATGGTTAAGGTTAGGGTAGGGGGCTAGGGAATGCATTATGTCAATGACGGGTCCCTAGGGTTAGGGTTAGAAAGATAGTGAGACGCACTATGTGTGTGTGTGTGTGTGTGTGTGTGTGTGTGTGTGTGTGTGTGTGTGTGTGTGTGTGTGTGTGTGTAGGTATTAAGTGTGTATTAAGTTTTAATTGAATTGTAAAACATGTGTGGTTATAACTTAACCAGAAGAAAATTGTATATAAAGTGTTGTAAATATGTGAATTATAATCAGGAGCTTTTGGCAACCAGAACCATGCAAGTAGTTCATTATCACACAGGGAAAAAAATAACATGATCCAGGCACCATAGGCAGAGGAACAAACCTGTGACTACACTGTAGTAGGATGTGTGTCTACAAAGGACCAATGCTTCCATTTGGTAGCAAACTATACACTCACAGTCACATGTTTTACTGCAAGAGAGGAAGACTGACATCTTATCTCACCTCCACAGAGAAATGGAAAAAACTGAGCCTGAAGAAGCCTATAGTGCAGACACAACACAACAGCCTATACACATCAAAGCAAGCCCCAACCAAGCCGAGCATGCCGTTGTGTGTCACTGAGGAATAGTCCTCTTTTTATGTAACACACAGATGATTAAAGAGTTCAACACTGCAAGCAGACTAATGACTCCACTGGGTTGCAGGAGAACTCAGGAGAGAAGAAGGCAGGGCCTCTGGAGAATACTTGCTGAAATGCTTAAAAGTTCCAAAATATACAAATTTATTCATCAGAAAGCTGGCTTTTTATGTCATTGATGTACGTATGTGAGTGTGTGCAGGTGGCGGAGAGTGAATGTCAGCGAGGAAGGCGGAGGGGGAGAGAGAAACAGAGAGGGGAAAAGAGATAGCAAGTCTGATAGTATCAGCCCTCTGTGAGCTATAAAACATCAAGCAACTGGTAACAACCACCATGAAAAAAACTGCAAACCCTGCCATAATGTTGTCTTCACTTTCTGCATATTTTCCTCTAATTGTATAATGGATATTTTCAATATCATTAATAAGTGATCTTGCAACATTTTAACAGGTCAAATGCAGCATGTTACACTTACTGTGGGGTTTCATTTGCTGCTTTTCCTTAGTTTATCATACATGGTCATGGATGCTAGTATGTTTTTCCAGTGGATAAATGGAAACCATTGAGTCCCTTGCGAGAGGTGACAAAGTGATGAATAGTTGTGCTGTCTCTAGGACAAAGTGCTGGAATTTATTGTCAGTCACTATAGGAGGAAGAATAAATGACCACTACCTAGTGGCATATGAGATTAAGAAAAAATATCTTCAGGCATAGAAGGTGCAACGTTTGACCCTGTAATCAGGTGCATGAGGATAACACTCACATATCAGCAGCCATTCTGATAGGGCATATTTCTCAATTAAACACTGAGGAAATAGTGTTTCATAACACGGCACATTCATTTAGCAAACATGTGTAAACAGCATTTAAAATGATTCAAATCTCAAGTGTACTCTCTTTGAAAGCAGCCTACTCTTAATATTCTTTTTCCATGATGTCTGTTAGCCCGGGTAGAAAAATATTCACATGGATTATAATATACCCAATATATACTATATTCATATTCACATACATTATCATATAGGCACATTAATTGTGAGTATTTTATGCGTTTGTGTACTATATCTTCCAATACAAAGAATATATTTTACAAACTATACTACAATTCAGTGCTTCATTCACAGTGATGGACTATCATTACTTACTAAAACAGTTTTCTATGCCCCTGTCAATGGGCCAATGAGTCAATGCAACATATATTGTATTATTAAGTTTAAGCTACAATGATTTTTTTTTAAATAAATGTCTTATTTGTCTGAGGTCACAAACTGGCATATATCCTTTCCTTATAATGAAAATGTTTTTCTTTCCATTTTTAATGAATTTTATGATGGTGAGATCCACTGTCTGTGTCTCTCTCTGTCACCCATCCATCCCGTTCAGGATCGTGGGAGGTTGGAGCCTGACCCACACATTGAACGAAAGTGAGAGTCATTGTTACATTATTCTATTAATAGGATGTGGCTTTTTTATTACCTTTATGCAGTCGATACATATTTGTTTTATATCATGTAGCCTAGTCATGTGAATAAAGACATTTGCTTTGAACAACAACAAAGTAGTAGTGTGCCTTGAATTTTGGGGGGATTCCATTCCCTCTCTTGTTGACATAACTCTGAGGCTCTTGCAAACCATTGTGCTCCAAGAGGAAACATATTCTGTCCTTAGATTGAGGTGCTATTTTTTACAGGTAGTCAACAGACTTGTGGGGAGATTTAGTGTGATAAGTTGAATGCGTCTTTACTAAAACCCATTTGTAAAACTCAAACTATTTCGAATTGTTATATAACTAGAAATCAATTCAAACTTAGTGCTTATGGTTAGGGAAGTAGACCAGAAGTAGAACTGAATACATATGAACATTAATTCATTTTCGTTTTAGCATAATCAAAAATCAAAGAGAGAATATGAAATAACCTGTTTTAAAAGCAAATCTTTTCACTCAAGTGTATTTGAGATTTCATTCCATCTGATTTCATTTCAATTTAATCTAGGGATTTTATAATTTCGGTTTTATATCCACAAGCGCTTTGCTACCCCTTCTCTTTAGTTCAAGGCCTCTTTTAGAAATAGAACATAATACCCAGAACATACATCATTTCAGAGGAAGAGATCATCATCCCTGGATATAGCATTGAAATAGTACATGCAAATCCACTCAAATGGTTACTCCTCATGTGTGCGATCCAGCAGGGATGACAACATAAACAATGGTGAAGATAGTTGTTCAAACCAGCACATGCTATTGTTAGGATTAGCATGGTAATCTCAGGGCTGGAAAAGCTCACTCTAAATACACTTGATCAGTCAGAGTGGATAAGTATGTGTTCCTTTTTCATTACAGACAATTATTACAAGCAGTGTACCTCCATATTATGATGGACATGTAGGTTGACATTGCATGAAGTTGAAAATAGAGAACAAAACATAAGAGAAGTGTTAGCAAAGAGAATAATAATGAGAGAGAGAATGTAGAGGAGGACTATAACCAGGCAAAGAAACAGAGGAAGGAAAATATAAAAGGAAGGGATAAGAGAGCAAAATGAGAGCTTGTGTTTGTCTGGATGGGCAGAAGGCCTGCAGAGTTTAGCAGGAGCCCTGCTTCTGACAGCAGCTGGCCTCAGTTTTATATCTTAAGGTGGTGCCTTGACTCTGCACCAGCCTTTCTATCTCCAGCTCTCATGTTTTCAATCAGAGGGGACCATAAATTATTGTCAGCAGTAATCAAAGCTGTCCACTGTGGGCCTGCTGAGGGGTCCCAGACTGTCCTGGTGCATCAAGTCACACTGGATCATGGCACCTCTGATATGGGCAGTGGGAAGACCCTGCAAGCGGGGTAAGACACAAAAGTTTAAAAGAGGTTCTGTTTATCCAAGAACCTGAAGCAAATGAAAATGATCTGCTAGATGAGGGGACTGAAGTCTGACTTAAAGGAATATGTTCCACCTAAAAATTACAACTTAGTTATGATACATCAATATCAGTTTCTATGGATGCTAAATCATTGTTCAGCCTTTATCTATCCCAGTTACTTTTAACATTTATATTAATTATATATTGGACTTTTGACCCATGCAAAATTATGTTTGTTGGTTGGTTGGTTGGTTTGTTTGTTTGTTTGTTTGTTTGTTTGTTTGTTTGTTTGTTTGTTTGTTTGTCTGTCTGTCAGCAGGATTATGGAAAAACTACTGGCCCCGATTTCTATGAAATTTGGTGAAAGGGTGTTGCATGGGCCAAGGAAGAACCCATTACATTTTGGAGTGGATCCGAATCACAGGGCGGGAAACACAATTTATTTTTTTACGGGCATAAGTAACCAGTGGCATGGCATGACTTTTCCACTAGGTGGGGCTAAGCTTTATAGGTAGCTCTGTGTATTTTGGTCGTCTGCGCTATGTTTGCAGCTGCGACCCGGGATGCCACAGACATACACTCAGCAGCAACGTTTAGATGGGGAGTTTGAGTTTGTGTGATTGATCACCATGTTATTTTTATAGTATTAACGTTACACAGCGTCATCCTTAAATTGTGTATTATGCTATAAGTTTAATAATGGTAGCAACATAAGTTTAATAGTGGTCGTGACTGCTAATTCTTCTGGTAAATAGTTAAATAGTGGTCACAACATAACTTTAACCCTCTGAGACCCGATGGGACCACCGGCGATCTCAGCCGTCATTACTGCCTTTAACACGCTGCCCTGTGCTCAGCTGCAAAGCTATAGTCATGGTATCGGTATCATATGAAACTAGATGACCTAAGGAATCCATTAGTACCACGTTATGCTAATGATGGGAAGAGGGGGCTAAATAAATTGGCAAACTGTGCCCCAGGATGTCACAGACAAACACTTAGCAGCGACGTTTAGATGATAAGTTTCAGTTTGTGTGATTGATTATCACATTATATTTTATAGTATTAGATTACACCGCATCACCCTCAAATTGTGCATTATGCAATAAGTTTAATAGTGGTTGCAACCAAAGTTTAATAGTGATCCTGAATGCTGGTTCTATTAGTTTTGGAAATATATCCAGACATAGTGGTTGCGGTTGCAGATTTGCATATCATAGAAGACTAGACTGTTGGACTTGGCGGAGGTCTGCCCTCTCTGAGTGGCCTTCTAGTTATCTCTGTTATCCTCAATAGTTTAGCAGAAAGCTCAGAAACTTCCTGCATTTATTTTTTGTTCTAACTCTGGTGGAGTTTTGATGACAAGGGGGCGAGTTGTTAACTACTAAATACTAAATTTCGGGTGAACAATTTCTTTTATTCTGTAACAATGGAAAGCAACACTAAATGACAGACTGTACATATGTGATCAAACACCATCATTAATTGTTGCATTCTTTAAAAAAGATGTGGTTTGGGGCGACCTGATAGCTCACCTGGTTGAGCGTGCGCCCCATGTACCAAGGCTCAGTCCTTACAGCGGCGGCCCGGGTTCAATTCCAACCCGCTGCCCTTTGCTGCATGTCGCCCTCCATCTCTACCCACTTTCCTGTCTTCATCGGTCCTATCAAATAAAGGCCAAAAAGCCCCCCAAAATGATGTGGTTTCATTTCATTCTAACCCTGAATGAAATAGGCAAATGCCTGTTAGATTTTTCACTAAATGCTGGCACAGCTCTCCTCCCTAAAATCATAAAGCAGACAAAGTGGGCTTCCCCTCTTTCTTCTGTCCGCAAAATTCATCTGGCTTCTTTGGCAAGCTGCCCGGGTAATCGTGGCATGGCCTGTGTTTTTCACGACAGCACTGTTATTTTGCTGTGAAAACTCTCAGCATGGGGTGGCACACCCACCTCTGGCAAGACACTGCTGTCAGAGCTGATCAGCAGAGAGCAGCCTTCCCTTTCAATTAGCCTTGTCTGTCTAAGAACAGGGCCAGGAGCACCAGCACACAGTCACACAGGCACCCAGTGAAGGAACAGCAAGGAGAGCAGGTGGGAGGAGAGGGGAGAGCTGGAGAAGTAAGCCCCAAAACTCCAAACAGGGACTGAAATACCCTCCACTGCTGTGTGCTAAGTCCCTCTGTAACAGAAAGGGCTCTGCCATGGCACGTCACAGTAAACACAGGCAGGCTCCATGGAAACACGGCCATTTGGCAGAAAAGAATGGGATGAGATATGGCACCAATGAGGCAGATAATTCCCTGAATAACTATATCTTCCCCCTCATGTGCTATCATGGTGATGAAGAGTGTGTGGAAGAGAGAAAAAGAGAGCATGCAGTGAAACAGCCATGTCACATTTTAGAGTTACTTGGGAGACGACACACCACAATTTATACGGCACTAATCAAGACACAAATTGGAGGTTGTTTGGGGAGCTTAGGAACAGTGTTAAAGGGGCTTGAGGAGGAGCGCCAGGGCCCAGGAGTGAAAAGAGAAAGGGTGGCAGCCATGCCCCTAGGTTGTTTATCACAAATGCCACATCCAGGTGGGATTTGCAGAGTTGCACCATAGTGAGCATCTTTCTCTCAGTGGAAAGAGCCTGAAGTGTAGGATGGTAAACATAGGCAGCTGTAACATAAGCACAAATGTCCCCGTGGGCTGAGCTGGGGATTTTCAATAGAGAAAGTGCTAGGAGGAAGCACTGTATCGATAACCTTATCAAGTCTGGACATTCTTATCATTCAGAATAATGCTTGCAGATTCAGTTCTGCAAAATTTAAAAGACCACACTACCAACACAGTGCAGGCAAAGTGGATCCAACCTCTAAGTAAGTCAGACTGGATGAAAAACTTACTTCAAAAAGCCTCGCTCGTGTTAAACAACGCAATCGCAACACCTAGAGCCTTTTCTTCCTGTTTAGTTCACCAAAGCCAAGTGTGCAGAATAAAAGCAGGAAATAAAAGTCACAGAGAAGAGGAGGACTATGTGGTATGCTGCTCCAATTTCCAAGCTTAATTTTTCAGTTGAGGAGATCTAGTCTACTTTAATGAGTTTCATATGTATAAATCTGTTGTAGAGGGAACATTCAACCTATAAAACCAGGAGCTTTGTCACCAGCAGACTGGGACCTGGAAAACACATCACTTACTACAACTTGTAAAAATTCAACATGTGTACATTAATGTGTTTGTCACGTCTGTCATTATTTTCTATGCCACCTCCCATTACAGAACACTAATTAGAGAGAACATGTTTTTGGTGACAAAATACTTTTGAATTTGAACCAAAAAGATTTGATCGTCTATAGACTGAAAAGTAGGGAGAGCGGTAGTCCTATAACCACAAGGTTGGCGGTCGGAACCCGGTTCCTCCTCTTCGCATGTCGAAGTGTCCTTGAGCGTCCCAAGTTGCTCCTCGGGCATCCTTAGGATGGGTTAAATACAGAGGTCACACTACGTTGTGCTGTGTACAATTGCATGCAACAACAAAGTTTAAAGATCATGTGATGTAATCAAAAGCTCCAGAACAGCTATTGTGTCAACTGCTGTTCCCAGGGCAATAATGAACTTTGCTGAATCAAACATCTTAGTTGAATGAGAGATAGTTGTAGCACTAGTGAGGGCTCTAAATGAGACATGGAATTTAACAAATCCAGGCTAATGCCATCTGTTTCAGTGTTTACATATTGTTCCGCATGCTTGTAAATTTTTGTATTTTATGTCAGAGCTACTGCAGAGAACAAGACAAGGCATTGTTGTGATATGCATTGATGAGGATGTGAGATACTTAAGTGAATGTAATGCTATTAGCAGTCTGAATGTAATTATATTAGTAGTGCAATGTAATACCACAGACCAAAGCTAATAAGACAGTAAGTATCAATGTCACAGCACAAACGCAGTGTTATGATTGTTAAGTGGCATGGATGACTCCGTATGTGCTTTTATTTATATTTTTTAATTATTATTATCATGGGCTGGACTCAGTATCTCAGCACACTTTCAAGCAATGCCAAACTCCAAAATCCAGCTGCTTTCACATATCTCTGGTTCCATATGCATCCTGTTCGATCCATATATAACTGAGGATATGACTCTGTCTTTTTGTTCTTTTGCCATTCACAAAATATCAATACGACATTTGGGGGATATTTATTTCGCCCTTATTTAACCAAATGTATCATTATGATACGGTTTGACTTTTACTGCTGGAGACGAACAAAAGTTGTATTTCAAATGTGGAGGATTTAGAATACAGAACAAACATCTAATCTATGTATCTGTGTGTGAATAGAGCAGTTTATGGACATCATCCATGTGTTGTACAGATACCAAACTGTGTCATGTGAGCTAAAATTTTGATAATCTAGATTTAAAAGTGTGTTGATTAGATCATGTTTACTGCATAAAACAATCAGATAGCATGTTATATGCATTTACGTTTGACATTTTGTTATTTTAGCTATACATGTTATACTTTCAGGGAATTAAAAGATATTAAGAGAAGACGCTTATATCAAAGAAAATATAAATATGTTGTACTGTAAAGGAGGAGATGTAGGACTCTAAGTACAAAGGGAAGGACGACATCTTCTCTCGCCTTTCCAGCTGAGGTGTGGGATGGGGGCCCCTTTGGTGAGCGCTGTTGTCAGCCGAGACAAACTGCCGCTCCTGGGAGTGCCCCAGATTTGACAGAAACCTCCCCCTCCATCAGTCACGTCATCTGAGTCAGTGAAGGAGTCTGCGCCCTGCTCGCGGTCACACTAACCAGGAGACACAAGCTGTTCCTCTCCAGGTGCTCATTAATGCACTTGTCCTTGATAACTCCACCATACAACAACACAAAGACAAACACATGCCTGCCGTGTTCTAATTACACTTGCATGCACAAACTCACAGGGATGTGCATCATGCATTTCACTAAGAGACTTGTAAATGTCAAACAATGGCAGACGCCCCTTTACTTCCCCCTCCTGCTGTTGCTGCTCTTGTCTTTGTTTTGTTTGTTTTTTTTGTAGGGGGGATACACACCGATAGGGACTTTTGTTGTTATGAAACAGAAAGAGCCAGAGTGAATGTAGTGCTATGTAAAGTTGGTTTGAGCCTTTGAGTGGGAGACGTTGGGGACAGCTGATAGGAGAGCCAGCACCAGAGTGGAGAGCCGGGCTGAAGGAATTCATTAAGCTTCCTCAGCAATTAGCATATGGGCCTAATTATCATATGAAACCAATCCTCCATAACCAGCCTACAATATGACTTCCTATCCTTCTACATTATCACCCATCCCACTGAAAAATGGTGAGCATGGATGACCCCAGTGTTGTCTTATACTTCTCATCTCTAAGGCCTGCTTGAATAACTACCATACCTCCAATGTTCCTTTTTCCATTATGCAGTTAAGCCAGACAGTTAATTATCCAGGAGCAGGGAGGCCGGGTCTCTTTGCTGGCTGCGATAACGATATGCTTTGCTGGGCAGAGAATGAAGAGGGCCAGCCCACAGGGAGCTGTGCTGATGTCAGGCAATCTTTCAAAAAAGGCCCAGGCAATTAGATGCACCAGTGCTACCAGGGTATGACTAGTGGTATTGAGGATACTGGCTATCTTCTCTAATGGGGGTATTTAGGGCAATTATGATAAAGATGTCAGAACGACCTCCCCGCGACTGCTGCTTTTTACAAGGGGTGCCTCTAAGTGCAAGATCACAGAGCAGAAATAAGGAGTGACTAAAGATGTGACCAGTCCCGTGTGGAAGTCTTGCCACCAGCAGAACTGCACTTAAGACTAAGTCTCATGTGGAAAATACTGTCTAGAGGTGCTAAATGGACTAATCTACCCTCACAGTTGAGTTTTATGGGAATTTTAGTCTCAAGAAAGTAAACACTCCAGTGCTCAATTAAAGAGTAAAGCCTGGCTGATTTGTTTCCATTTAGCATCATAGCTTCAGCACATCTGGCCCGAGAGAGATCGGAGCACTGTTATTATTTAATGGACGAGGGAAGCTGACCATCTGTAAGGTAGCAGAGCCCCACAAGGGGCCCTTTCATGTGGCTACTGTTGTACACTGCATCTGAATTGTTCCCATACACATATTTACCTCAGTCACCACCCTTCAATCACTGGCATCCACCACCTCACATCAAAGTTACACCTCAGGGACACAACCAAGAGCTACTGGTCACCGCACACACCTTTAAGCAGCCAGCCCAATTGCAATGTTAACATATGCCATCCACATGGCTGGCATGACACTAAACACACACTGACTAATGTTTGAAGTAAGTTCAAAGAGGCAAAAGCTGAGTAAAAGTGCAACGTGGAAGCGGCATGTATCCTCTTTCCTTCTTTTAAACAGCCAAACAGCTGGCCGTGTTCTTACAAAATGCTCAGTACATTTCCATGATTGTTTTTATACTATGTCTGTGGATAATGCACCATGGTATCCCTCTCTCTGTAATAACCTTTCTGGCTAGATATTAGATAGTCAGGAAACAGCAATCCCACTATCCAGATGGAGAAAAGCTCTTCAGTGAAGCACATTCCAAAAGTAAGTGTTTCTTTCTGTTGTAGTTCATGGAACAGAGCCATTCACTGTTTAGGAGAGACTGGAGAGATTAGATATGAAGTTTAATGCAATAAACCCCTCGAAGTACATGAGCCTCTCACATTGTTGGGGAATAACGGAATACATGTACCGGCGTTACGTATTCAAAATACAAATTATGAGTAACTGTATTCCGTTACAGTTACAATTTGGTTTGGTTGGTATTTAGAATACAGTTACATTGTTGAATGGATTACATGACGATACTTCTCTGTTTCACGAGTTTATTCACTCTCGCAACTCCATGCATTTCCCAGAAGCCCCAATATGAAAACGAAAAAATTAGCTATTTGCGTGATAACTGATAGAGGTAGAGATGGAGCCGGAACCGGCACAACAGAGCCAGGGCAGGAATGCTTTCTATCTTGGAAATTCAAACAGCATTTCACATTAATAAAGCGAAAGGAGAACGAAATATAACTGTGCAGTGCAACCTCTGCTTGCCAGCAACCAACTTCCTTTCAGCGTCCAAATTCCTCCACCTCCAACCTGAAGAAGCATCTTAAAGTACGTTTTTTTTTTTTAATTAGCCAAGGGTAGTCGTCTGCTGTAGTTTTACTGGTCACCTTGCTATTTTATAGTTGACGTGCGACTTTACATTCTCCTACTTGCTGATTTACTATCCCCAGAGCCATTGAAAGACTAGCCCCATGTTAGCTAACGTTATCTAAAATTAGCTCGTGGTAGCTTAGACTGCTGTTATATTTTTGTAGTATGCAGTTCGGGACTACAAATACAACAATCTATCTGCTTGTTTAGGTACACATTCAGCCAGTTGAAACAGAAGAACACACCAGAATAGGCCTGTTTAGTAAGCTGTATGTGATGGCCGCATTCCTACACTTATAAAATGCAATTCAATGTGGAAGTAATCCAAGTATTCAGAATAAGTTACTCAGATTGAGTAACGTAAAGCTAACGGAAAGCTTAATAAACCAAAAATCATGGTTAGCCATGTTAGCGGAATGGCTCGAAGGATGGAAATGTCAGTTTGTCTGTCTATTGGCCACCACTTTGGTCCAGACTGAAACATATCATGGATGGATGGATTGACATGTGCAGACATTCATGGTCCCCTGAAGATAATGCTACTGATTTTAGTCATGTCATCCTCAGAATAAATTGTAATAACTTTGATCCCTTAAGTACAGGCAGAACTGCAAGCATGACTGTAGACTCTTAGGTCGGCTGCACACTGGCTGCGTGGCGTGAGCGTGTCAGCTGCGTGGCGTGTCCATTTTTATTTCGAATCCCATGTTAACAGTTAGAGCTTGCACACTGCCTGTGTGACACGCACGTCTCAGGCGCGGCTCGAGCCACGCCGAAAACGCGTGCATGCTAGAAATAGGACCGACGCCTATTTTTCACGTGACACGCAAGCGTTTCCAGGCAAAATAGAATACAAAAAGATGTTTATATGTCATTTTGACACAAATACATTTAATAAATGACATTTTGATGTTTGAAAGTCTCTAGGTTTTGACATAAATGCAGATATAAATGTAATTTAAAAAAATAAAATAATAATTATTGATTTTCAAATATTGCACCTGTCAATACAGAACAAAATATTCTGTAGGCTAGCCTATTTTGCCGTCAATACTGCCTACGTCGTCTTTTCTGTAATCAAATCAGTATATATTTATGTTTAACATGAAGTATACTACTGCTTGAGTGCAGTAAATCAATGGGAAACATACATGTGTACAGACAAGGCTAGCAGCAGCAGCGCCACGTCAGACACGTTTCTGGTGTGCAAAGACAGAAAACGCCACGCAGCCGCCACGCAACTGCCACACAAAAGAAACGCCACGCTCACATCACACAGCCAGTGTGTAGCCGGCCTTAGTCCCAGTTTGTAACTTCTCCTGATATAGATATGTTCAGATTTGAATTCAATTATTATATTATTTTCAATTATATTATTGCCCCCTCTGTGACAAATATAACTTTCATTTGCAGTATGTGAATTATGTCCCTGAAAGTGCCAAAACTATCAAAAGAAATTTACCCATGAAACATCAGCACCTTTCTTTCCTGTGAAATGAAAGACTAGCATAAAAAGACAGCAACCTTAAACAGCACTCATTCATCTTAAACTATATAAATACCATCATAATCCACTCACATGGTTTCATTGTCCCTTTTTCCTAATTAACACTCAATATTTTTACATGTTATATTGGCCGCTTTCCATCCTTTGTCTTTACTATGCTACCAAAGCATTCATAAGTAAATAGGCATTGGGGCCTCTCTGAAATACTAGCCAATCAATCAGGCCAGGTTTGCCCTTCTGGAGCAACAAGCCCCCATCCTACCCAGCCATCAGTCATGCCCCACCTCTGGCTGTCCTCTTGCCTATTTTCACACCATCTCTTTCACTTCACACAGCTAACACGATGACTTATTATGTTTTCTAACTTTATTCCCCTTGATGTTTGCTCTCTAACTCTCTCGCTGCCTGTGAGTTACAATCCTGTCTGTTGATTTTCCATCACGATAGGAGAATTAACTCCAAATGTTTGGCAGAGTATGAAAAGCAAGCAGAGAGAATCTGGAGAGACTGCTTTGAATTTTCAATGTATCTGTTTTTTAATACCTCCAGAGAGGTTTCGGATGAGAGCATTTGAGAACAATTGTTGTGCTATCACTACTTTATCTTCACCTGGCGTGTTAAAACTTTCCATGTACTATTCTGCAGAAGGTCAGTTAAAAAGGAGAGGATGTTAAAAAGCTTTACATGACAAATTGGCACTTATATAACATATATAAAATATATAAAATAACACATAAATAAAAATAACACATATTATGTCAGTACTGTGTGGAGGTGTATTGTCTTTTGGGGGGTAAGGCTTCACCCCAGTGTAATAAAAATGAAACAAAAGTCAAAGCTTTTCCCAACAGGGTGCAACATATGCCTGTACTGTATAAGGTCACCTTTAAGGCTGTTATGCTACAGCGTGCACACAGCTAAGAGGTACATTTAAATCATTGGCTAAGCATCAACTTACAGTTTCAAAGCCTAAGTGATTACACAAGTGTTTCTATCATTTGCTGTAGATTGTTGTCGAATGGTGAGGTGAGTTTGCGAGGTGCTTCTTCCCCCTCCACATTTTGTCACAGGTGTAGAGAGATAAGAGTGGGGAATTTGTTTTACCATAATAAAGCAAATCATCCAGAAAATTGCTGAAAAAGTTTATAAATCAAAGCCTTGCAAATTCCATCAAAAATAAAGCATAATCTTATAAATTGCAGCCGTCTGTGTCATTTGGTTCTATTAGAGTGCGGTGTTTCTCTTAATGCAACAGGGATAATCAAGAGCTCTGCATCAGGTCTGGACAGAGGACCAGCATGACCTGCTGTGTGTACATAACCACAGCTGTAGTGATGGATGGCAGGCTTGACAGAGTGTTGTTCTGTGATGTAGTGGAAGAAGGATCCCACTGTGACTCCCATCCACCATCACACACACAAACCTCTCAAAACCCCACATGTATCATTGTGTGCAGATGCTGAAATGAGGATGTGTGACAAAGGAATTATATTTGAAAGGGTAAAAAATTGCGTGTGTGTGTGTGTGTTTGTAATTGCATAATCAGGAACACATAACAGCTCACTTGTCTGATTACATCAGAGACACAACAGGAGTGAAAATCAGTCACCTCTGCAACACAAGCACCTCTGTTGTTTTCTACTCCATCTGCGGTCAACAGGAGGATAACAAAAGAAAAAGCAGAGAAAGAGAGTGAGAACAAGACCCACCATCCTTCCAGGAAGGACCCTGAAGGGTTTGGAGCACCAGAAAAATAAGGCTAATTTGAAGGTCATTTAAAGAGCGTCAGGCAGTGCAGCTCAGGAGGGGGGCCTCGGAACAAGTACAGGGGGAGCGGCTTGGGTTGCACCACTGTGAGGTAGGCGCTCCAACGCTCTCCCTGGTGCTCTTCATCAATCTCTCCCATCCACGAGAGCCTCCTCTGACCCACATAGCAGCCAGAGGGAGGGGGTTGCCTTTCTTCCATTATTGATACCACTGCATCACACAACCTGCACTTACCTGAACCAAGTCAGCTCAGGAGCCACAAAGGTCAGAGAACCACAGACATTTAGCCTCTCATTCACATTCATAGTCAAAGGTAAGTGACAAAACCCCCCTTTTGCAGCAAGTCCTCCAAACCATGCGACGATATAGGTAGTTTATTCATACCCTAGAGACTCCACAGGAGTGTTTTATAATTTAGCGCCCCCAGCGGTGACAGGAAATACAACCCACAGCAGCATTTTCTGTCCAACGGTTGCAGTTTGGTTACGTTTAGGCACCAAAACTACTCAGTTAGGTTTAGAAAAAAGATTGTGGTTTGGGCATCAGTGTTCGAGGCGGAGCCTCATTCATTCCTATAAGAGTTGCTCAGTGCCGCATGAAGCCTTCATGAAGCCAATATTTACCTGGATGATCGGCAGTGCTTCTGCATTGTGCAGGCGTGTTGGTTTAACCTATCCATCATCCCCAACCTACCTCCTTATGCGGAATTTCATCATCTTCATTACCTTATTTCCTGCTTTGCTCCAGTATTAGTTATGGGAGGCCACTAGAGGGCACCACCACTAGAAACGTTAATATGAGTTGTAATTGCTGCTTGAACAAACAACCTATGGAAGTGTTTTTCGGGGGAGGACAGTCTCTTCTTTTGATAAATCTCTATTGGTATTCCTATTGCTACCATTCATTTTGGATGCATATTCATGTGGGTGGGGGTCAAATATGTGGTTTGGTCGAGTCTTAAGTGTGAGTGATTCATTTCAGCTTTAAGCAGAAGGCATCAGTTTCTTTAGCAGTCAGCATCCTGTTCAAAGTGACTGCATCAAAGTGCCATTTTCACAAAGTTTTCTCATTATTATGATATCAGAAAAAGTCCTCTGAAATATTACTAGCTGACTCATTGGACATTAAATGTGCATCACAGATTATGTTACATAAAGTGAGATGGAAAAAGATCTAAAGTTCATATAACTGCAAAAACTGACATTCTTTTGGATAGAGAGGTTCTCTGTTTCTCTTTTTTTTTTTCCTGGACAGTTGCCACACGTTTTACACATGTAGTTGGAGAAGCAGGTGAAACGTTAATGCTGGACCCCTCTGTAGCGTAAGCACAATTAACTATGTTTTGTAGCACAGACAGATGCAGACAAACCCCTCTTCATCATTTTGGAAATATCTGGCGAACAGTTGCAGGGAGAATGGAAGAAGATGAAATTCCCCCATACACATATCTCCCTGTCACAGTGCTGCTAAAACTGCAATTATGAAGGAACGTACACGCTGTCAGCACACAAAACACAGTTATTGGTTTAGTGCGCCATTGTCTAAACAAAGAATGGCAATATAACCTCCTCTCTGTAATCTTTGATTTTGACATTGAATAGAAAGTAGAGAAGAAGATTTAGTGGTGAAACAATAGTAGATTTGTTTTCTGCATATGCTTTAAATTAGGCCAAGGTTTGGGTAAGGATAAACACAAGTTTAAGCCATTCTAAGTCTCTGCCATAGCAGAGAACAATTCACATTTGAATACAAAACTATTGTTAAACTAAGCACTGGCATGGAACGATGCTGCTGCGTGGAAAGAGAGCTTATCTTATCGTACTGCGACTATCATGTCTTTGCTGTGGACAGCTTCAGTCAGTTTCAAAGGAAGGGGTGCCTGGCTTAAGTGCCTGGCTTTGTTTCTACTTCTTTACAGCGGCATTACTTGCACAAATACTTTGATTACGGTACTGAGACACATTTCTTATTCTATGTGCGAATAACATGCTTTATCTGAAATGCAGCAGCTGTGAAGACATTGGCATATTTGCTGTGAGTCCGAATAGGATAACTCTGTTAAAGTGGTAAATCACTCATGCAATTTAACAGCTATAGAATTGTGCCAGTTTTTACCAAATTTGGGGTTTCAGTCAAAAATAAATGCACTACGTTGTTCTCAAAGATAAAACAGGAATATCAGAGAGTCTCATATGGGTAGAGTTGTGCTTTATTAACTCCAGAACTGCTCCAGTAGCTGGGATAAGAAGTTTGTTTTTCTTTTTTTAAATAATAGACTATATAAAAAATATATCACATGAAATACTGCAGGCCCGTAGACAGGGGGGGTTTGGGTGGTTCAAAAGACCCCCCACCGCCAAAGGTCCATCGTTATATAAAAAATAGGTGTCTTTTTGAATAACGAGGGCCAATAATTTGACTCCCCCCTCAAATAAAAAGTATCTATACCAAACTGAAGCCCTAATCTTGTTAAAAGCACCACTTTTGTGAATGTGTTAACTGGCACGCGACATGTAACAATCTAACGTCTATGTATCAACAACCCATGCAACTAACTTTATGCACTCAGAGCAAAATCTGTTAGGCCAAGGACATCAAAATGAAGTATTTAAACCTCATTATAAAATACAAATTGAGGGAAAATTGCAAAAAGGTCCATTTTTTTTTTAAAAAGAATCCCCCCCCCTTCAACTAGGCTGGCTACAGGCCTGTACCATCTACTCTATCAGTTCATACTAGCCTATTTGTTATGACAGGGGTTGATGTTCATTGCTGAGGGTAGGTGTCTGTGGGTTAACAGGAAGTGGGGACAGCTGTATAAAGTAAGGTGCTAGTTTGTGGTTTTAACAATAACTGTGACATATCTAACAAGCAAAAACTACTCCAAAAAGGGGCAGCGCTTGTTTGTTTATTTGTTTAAGTGGATCCGTAAATTATTTTCTTGTGATGCAAGACTCAAACATGTTCCTGTGTTGACAGGTAAAGCACTTCGCTGGGTAGAGTTGTTCATTAAGACATAATAATATCTGGTCTCTATTGCCTTGTTTGCCCACTACTAAGTGGGAACAATCAAACAAACAAATGATCTCTTTATGAAACTGCTATAATAGTTCCAAGGAGATTGTTTCACAAATGTATGCTATTTTCTATTATATTATTGATACTCATATTAAAACTAAAACAAAATGAACACATTATATGGCTTTAAACACATGATGATGAAAAATAATGATGCATGACGATTAGCTCAAAGACAAAAAAATGCAATTGTACTGTGCGGATCTTTTCATTTCTGATTCAGCTCAATGACGCAAAATAGCCATGAGAATCATGCTGCATATCGATAACACAGCTGGGCACAGTGTGGTTTGTTACCTAGCTTGTCTGTGACCACACAATTGTGTGCTAAAAGTTCAGCACACAGCTTGAGGGAATTTACCCAAACTCTGTGTGCAAGTAGTTGTAAGACACAGTTTGTGATGACTTTTTTTGTGATAATTCGATGAAAAGGTACCGTAAGAGCAGCTGTTATCCTGTCTGTAAATAGAGAGTTTCTGCTGCTGCTGCCTTCCAACAGACATGGACATGGACAGACATTTTCTTTTTTCATCTAATGCTTTGGGTTTACAAGTGGAGTTGACAAGGTTGCCACAAGCCTCTTGAACTGTGAACAGAAAAGGGCAAGTGCTAAAGTGCTTGAGGGCAGATTTCTATGGTCGAGTGTCTTGACAGATGAAAATGGAGTAATTGCAAGGAAAGGCTTGGGCAGTGGGTGCTCTAATCTACGAAACAAAGAATTAAAAGCTCTTATTACCATCACATTGCATTGTTTTTTAAGGGCTTACTCTTTGGTATCATTTCAAATAAGGTCTGGCATTTTAGGAAGCAAACTTTTCTGAATAAAATATTTAGAGCCATTGTATGATTATAAGACAGTTTACTGGCACCACTTCTCCTGTGTCTTTCACTGAAATGGCCTCAATAAAGTTATTCACTGTTAATGTTTGTTGGAACAGGTCCATGGAAAATGGAGAACTTTGAAAGTCTGAGGTGTATAGGGTAAACATAACATTAAAAACATGTTTTTCTTCCGCTGCCTGCATGGTTTGTAGCTAAACGTACAGCATACATAGAGTTGAACCAGGAAGCTCTGTAGATCACATGTAAAAGGGTTACCCGATGGATCTAGTAAGCTCTCACAGATGCTAAACAGAACCGAAATAACTGCAGGGAGCAATACATCAGCTCAAAACCATATGCATAAAACTCAAAATGTTCACTGAGGTGTCATAGTTTATATGTGGATTATGGTCTGGATTCTCTGAAGCTCTTTTCCTAAAAGTAAGTAGCAGAGGGGTCATAAACTGGAGGGGACATTCTGGTGAAAAAAATGAGAGATAAAAAAGACAAAGCAAGTTACACTTGAGGAGGATATACACCAGCCAAAATTCACTCTAAAAACAACAGTTGATTTAAAAGTGTTTCAACATTTTTGCTCAGTTTATGTCTACCCATTCTACATAATGGTAAAATGTCCAAAGATGTAACAACACAGCAACCCAAACGTTCTTCTACCAAATGGCATATTACTGATCAATAATTGTTAACCTTTTATATATTTTAGTATTCCTAATTTAAAAACTGTACTAAAAGTAACAGATGTGACTCCATTGCTTACAGGTGCTAGCCTCCTTAAGCAAAAACTACAGACAGTGTGTAAAACACATAGACTGTATAATATTAAGGCCATGACACACCAACCCGATTATCAGCCGTCGGACAGTCTGGTGAGGTCAGTGACTCGAGTCTGTTCGGTGTGTTCCGTGCCGTCGTCAGTCGGAGGAGCCGTCGGCCTTCATTTGGGCCGATTTGACATGTTGAATCGGAAGGCGGGCAGTCGGACTTAATGGCCAATCTGATTGGTGGAGCGCTACGGAAGTGACGAGCGGGATAAGCCTGACTAACGCCTCTCAAAATCTGACAAAAATCTTTTAAACTGACCTTTGTCGATCTGAAATGAAGACAGATTCACCAACTGCATGGCCTATTTCTCGCTTAAAATGTTTTCAGAAACACGTTTCGGTGAACTATCTTCGTAAAATATGAGATCGTTATTATGCTCAGTTGTAAAATCCGGGAGCAGCCAGACCCACGTGATGTGTTCGTCCAATCAGCTGACGGTTTTCATTTTTTGGGTGACAATACAGATTAGCGCTGCCTGCTGTTATGGAGACGTATTACATCTCGCGCACACGCAGAACGTACGCTCAAGTCAGCGTCACTTCGGTGTGTTCCGAGGCACTTTTTTCTATCTTAATTCCAGCAGGGGGCGACACGTGCGGTTCCAAAAGGAGGTCGGTTTCTGTAGAAGTCTATGAGAAAGTGACCCACTTCTCACTTGATTTATTACCTCAGTAAACATTTTCATAATGAGTTTATGGTCTCAATCGCTAGTTTTAAGTCTTCTGCAACACAGAATGATGTTCATGTTTTGAATTATGGTCTCGTTGATTTTAAAATCGGCAATAAAGCAGGGGGTGTTTAAGGGCGTGGCTATGATGTGATTGCCAGTGAAAGTGTGTAATGTAACGTAGAGTGTAAGGGCTCCTCCCTCACTCCTCCCTCTCGTCTAAAATCGTCCATTAATATTATACAGTCTATGGTAAAACACCATCAGATAGTAACTTGATGAAATGCAACTCTTTCAATAATTTGTCCATTTGCACTGTATACCACAGGTTTATCTCGCAGCCGTACAGTGTGGTTGGAATAAAACAGAAGAATGATTAGAAGTGTTTGAATGGAGTTTGGCAAGGGTGAGAAATTTTAAGTGCTCACCCTCCAACCCCACTCGCTCCCTCAAATGTCTACGCATACATACACGCAAACACACAGATGTCAGAGGGGTCTGAGTGACTCTACCCCTGTCACTAGATGCCTGCTGTGAAAACAGCACACACACACACACACACACACACACACACACACACACACACACACACACACACACACACACACACACACACACACACACACACACACACACAGCCTCTTCTCCTCACGCCCCTCCCCTCTCTCCCTCTTCTCTGGACGCCAGCCTGACATACCAGACCTTGTTCGTTAGCACATATTTTTACCCACCGTTACTAAATTAGGAAGCCAGAGGGAGTAAATGGAGTGTGGCTGCCAAGGCAGAAGAAGAAGGGTCTGATCAGGCCTGGGTTTGCTGAGGGCCCATGCCAACCCTACCAGCTTCATTAAGAGCCACTTGGGTTTCAGAAATAGAAGCCCAACAGGGACTGGGGCCAAACAGAGCCCTGAACAGCCAGCCAAAAACTCACGGGACAAACAAACAAATAAACGGGTTGTCTCATGGCCTGCCAGAATCAACCGGCAGCAGTCATCCCAAGGAGCCAGAAGAAGTTATCTTAGGCAGTCGTGCACACAAAATGTGCCCTGCCCCGAGTTTAAAAGTGGTGACAGTACACATACTGCCAGCCTGATACAGAATAAATTCACCTAGAAAGCTCTCCGGAGACCAATTTCTCAAAGCAGCCACAGAGACGTTACTTCTTGTTTATTTGGCATTGCTTTTGGGCGCTGATGTAAGAAAAGATATTTTCACAAGGAAATGTACATTTCCTCTTCTCACTATTGGCATATAGCATGTATGTATATAAAATTACAGAATAATGTGGAACACAGGTATTCCTTATCTGTATTTTTAAACCCTAAACCTAACCCTTCAGATCTATAATCCTAGAAAAATTGCATGCACATTATAAATTGTCATATAATAAATAAGTAAATAGAGGGGAAAGCATGTTGCTATGCAGAAGATTTAATCTGTTTATTTGCAGGAGATTTGGACAGAAACACAGCCCGTTAACAAACAGCTCTTAGGCCAGTGTAGTTTCAGAGAACAACAACCAATTAGAAAACACTGTAGGAAAATGTGCTGCTTTCCAAAAGGCTGCAAAACATAGAGGAAGATCTTTCAGGTTCATTGTTTACCATTTCGTCTGAGTGGCACCTCTCCACCTGTGCACTGCCATGACTTCACTCCATTTAGCACCCCATTAAAACTAATGAGCTATTAGCAGCTGACTTTGAACAATTTTAAGATCAGTGTTGTCACTACCATACAGTATATTGACCAATAAGGATACAGATAATGTATTGTCCTAGATTCTATCCAAGATGGTTTTGACTGACTGACAGCGATGCATGTCTTTCTTCTATTCATGATGATTCTTTTGATTATATGGCATCATAAAATACTTGATGACATCCATGTTTTACTATTTTTCAGACTGTTGGCATGTGTAGGTGACAAAATTATGGTTAGCTAAAAATAAGCAACATCTTGAGAGGTCTGATAAAACATTAAATAAATGGTTTGGATAATACTGAAAAAAAGAATAACAGCCCTGGGATTAAATATGGCCAGTTCAACACTTTAAAGTGTGCATGCCCTTAGGAGAGGCCAAAATCCCAGCCATTACTTCTTATAAGAGCACAACAATATTATAATACTCTCTTGAGCACAACTGTTAAACCTACAGTATATCTGGGACTGTTACTATTGTGCTACTACAGTGACATCTTGTGGAGAAATTAGAATACTACAATTAATATGTTAAAAACATGTTAAAAGTTCTTACATTTGTACAATACTCTTATAAAAATTCTAACTTCAAGGATATTTCTATCTGCTGTAAAAACTTTAGATTACATGGCAAGTCAACCTGCTAGGGGCCCCTGGGGCAAATAATAAGATGATGAGCCCATGTTAACCCCCCATTGCACTCTGTGCATTATGAACTGTTTTTTTATATGCTGGAATACTACCAGGTTTACTACTAGTAGTTTGATTAGCACAAATGAATTAAGAAATTCGCAACATATGGGAACAAAAACTTTAAAAATAAAGCTCTTGAAAGATTTTGACACAAGACAGGCCCTAATGACCTGCCAATAATGGCCCATAAGGCCCTAATCATGTGACGATTAATTGTGCTTTATTGATGCATACTCAGACAAATTTTCAATTTAAGATAAAAGGTGTGAAAAACTAAAAAAGATCATGCTAACGTTGCAGGCTAAATAATAGTCCTGCCTTAACAGATGCCACAACACTAACAGGAGATATAAGGCTGTCAATAAAACTGATTTGCGCAAACCCACCCTGTCTTAAGAAAATATCTCAGGCAAAACCATATACTGTAAAAAACAAAACAAAACAAAAAACACCCACGGCTAAGTTAACACATAGTGCCTGGCGCTTTTGTGACCCCTAATTGTGGGACCAGCCCATGAGGCGAGCAGAAGCAGTTACGCAGTTAACGTTCCATTGCCTAGTAGCGTATCTAACGTTACCTACCTATAAATAAAAGGCGTATTTTCAGCTTTTGTCTCGGTTTAAGTTGAACATTTGTTGTCATAGTCATTAATCACACTTTAAAGCCATCTAAATTGTTATTGTTTTTTTAAGAACAGCGCAGTTGTTGAATGCACCCCACTCCTTCCTGCGAATGTGTGTACCTCCAGGAATTGGAAAGGTTTTTGCTATGTTCTCCGTGCTTTTATAGTTATGGATACTCTAGTTCAGTCCCGTAACGACAGCCCACTAGCTGCACACTAGCTGTAAGTGACGTGCTTTTAGTTTTAGAGTTGCATTTTAGGTACCATAGCGTAAGGTAAGGTAGATAGTGTTTCGGTTATCTTAAGCACAACCAACTGAAACAGCATCATCAGACGCTAACTAGCTATTGTAGCAAGCGTACTGTAACCACGGAAACAATAACGTATAGAACACGAACGCTTATGGCTTGGTTAAAGTTACATCCACAAACTGTCATTGATTGTTTGTAAAATTAAAGAGAATGGCTGATGAACTCGCAATGACAAAAACACGACCCAGTTCCTCCGAGTCTCCGCCGGCTGAGTAAGTGATTTATTCTTAGCTAGCTAACGTTACTAACATTTATTTAACCCGTGGACCAGTTAAGGTAACTTAACACTAGCTAACCTAGCTTAACCTAGCTAGCTAGGTAGCTAGATGTTGATGGTACTTAACGTTATCCCACCGAACAGAACATTAGAATGAAGAAAGTATTAACTCCCATATTAACTGTGTCCTAGCTAATCTGTTAAGTCTTTTCAGGAGCCTGCTAGCAGTCCAGACAACGTTGCAAAGTATTCTCTTCAAATGTACATTCACCTTTCCAAAAATGTGTTGACATATCTTTTTTGACCAAACTTGTAGATCCCCTGAAAGCATGGGATGCACCAACAGGGGCGTGAATGCATCTCCTCCCTGTTCCTCAGATGTGTTGAGTCCCTCACAAACCGGATATGCTAAAAAGGAATTCATGAGAATGGCACCTAAAGAAAAGCTCAAACACTTTGACAGCCAGGCTCAGGCCTGTGAAGACATCCAAGAGGTGGGTACAGTATGGGTTGCACTAACAAATTCATATTACATTATTTTTTCAGTTAGTTGTGCACAGAAGATATGCTTTCACAACTTTTCCTGGAGACTTTTTACAGGGCAGATATTCATTAATCTATACCATATTTTATACAAGTGGAATGCACGCCAAGGCTGCAACTAATAATTATTACTGACAACATCCTGGCGTCCTGGTTTTGAGTCTTATCCTGGTTCGGATCGTATTCGGGATATGCTGTTTACATGGAACACGAGAGACCTGATTACTCATCCCTTTATACATGATCAGCATCTGGGTGTTTCTGATTATCTGGGTGCAGGTGTGTTTTGATTCTCCAGCATCTCAGTCACTACTTTCTTTACTAGCAGAGTATCCAGGTTTCTATCTGAGTAGCCTACTCCAGGTAGCATATCCAAATTTATCGAAACCCAGGATAAGGTCTTACAGTATACAGTTTTTGAAACCAGGATAAGATATTTACATGTGCAACATGTAACCAGATACTGCAAAAAAAAATAAAAAAACTAGGATACTTATGTGCACATAAAGGCACTTAATTGATAAGTCTTGAATATTTTTTCAACAAATCGATTATGTCTATAAAATGTCAGAGAATAGTAAAAAATGTCCATCACAATTTCCAATAGTCAAAAATGATTTCTTCAGGTAACTTGTTTTATCTGTCCAACAGGGAAAACCCAAAAGATGTTCACGTGACAGTGATATATAACATAGACAAGCAGTACATCCTCAAACCCAAGAAGCTGGAACCAGTGAATGCTTGCTATTTCTACTTGATAAATGACTTAAACAATCAATTGTAATCAAATTTGTAGCTTATATATTTTTACGTCGGTCGGTTAATCAATAAATTGACTCATCGTTTCAGCTGTACACACACCTCACATTAGAGATAAACCTGTTTTCTCAAGTTTGAAAATAATTTTTTCATTAAGCTTGACACCCAGGCAGGTGAATGATTGAAATTAGTGTCTAAATGTGAATCTAAGCTGTAATGCAGAAGTATTATTGATGTGTGTGTGCATGGTACAGTGGGCTATCAAGATAATACTGACAGCTGTTTACTGTATCTGCTCAGTTTGATGCTTGCATCCAGGACCTGGTGCGTTGTGTGGCTCTGACTAGGCTGGTGCATGGGGATGGACATCTAAAACTGGCCCAGGCACATGCCAGACTGGCTAAAGCATATTTTCAGTTCAAAGGTAATTTAAAAAAGAAATAAAATACTGTGAGTACATTGTAATTTTTAACTGCATATTATGAAATTGATTTTCAAAAAGTTGTCACTTAAAACAGATGGGCCTCCACAATCCAAATGTAAGTCTTTGAGTGATGCACCTACAATTTAGGAACCTACTGTTTTACCTAAGAAAGATGTGTTAAAAAAAGTGTATGTAGCTGCCCATGCTTTATAGTGATTAGCTACTACAGTAATACTTGTTTTTAAAGTGGTTTTACTTTGCTCTTTGCCCCAATTATGGCCATCTAGGGAAATTATTAATTGAGGATAAGGTTGAGATGATGTTCAGATTTTTAGAGTTAGCATACTGTTTAATTTACACTCTCAGTGATTGTTCTTTGTCGCCTCAGGCTGGGGACTGCAGGCCCAGGAGCACTCGGCTCTGGCCAGAAAGCACCTGCTGCCTTTCTGCCCCTCCATCTCCTCCAGCAGAGGTGAAAATCTCGAAGTTCTCATGTGTCTACTGAACGTACACCTCACACAGGGAGGCGCTTCACTGCTTACAGCCAAATATCCTTGCCATGATATATTTTACAATAATGTATGGGATTGAACAGGAACTGAAATCCACTCAAATAACAAGCTGTACAATTCCTTGACTCTTTTCAACTCTTGAGGAGGCCGAATCCTATTTTCTGGAGGCAGAACACGTTCTTGAGGAGCTTCATCAACATGGTGGCATCAACCAGGAAGAGAAGATGAAGACTGCGCTGGAAATCTCCACTGGTCTATCCAGGTTCAGTAGTGCAAAAACAATGTTTTTAGCAGCAGCAGTACAGAGCAGCTATATTGCCAAAATCAAAAAGTGAGAAATATATAAATATTTGCAGCCTATAGTAATAGCAGCTGAGTCAAATAACTTTCTGCGCTATTGCCGATTTAAAAGGTGCCAGGTCTTTCTAGAGGAGATTCAGAGTACAGCCCGGACAACTTTACATTTTCAGCTATTGTTATTATAACTAAATAATATTTGTTTTTCTCAAACTCTACTAATTTCAAAAGCAGTAGGCTACCTTACATTTCAGTTTGGCCACAAGATGGCGATATATTCTTGCAAATTCACATAAAATCTGACCCTAACCCTACCTTTCGCATGTTTTCCTGAGTGGAGGGGGTTATGCCAGTAGAAACACCATTATTTCATGTTCTCTTACAAACAACAGCTTAACAAATCAGGATTTTCATCCTGTGGTTGTCCAGTCCACTCAGCAGTCGGCGTGGGTGTGCTGTAATGATGCTTACAGACCTGCTGGGTGGGGTTTCTGCATGTCCACTCATACAGTCACTGCTCAAGCAGAGGCACACTTTCTCTAGCCACTTTTTTCTCTAGCTTTGACTCCCTCCTTAATTATAAACTCCCCTCACCACATACCACAGTAAGTAATTAGCCTTTACAGTCTGGTCTTATAGATATTGTAAAGCTCTTTAATTCTCTGTTAAGTGCCAGCTGCTTTGTTTACGTCACACCGAGTACCATTTCCATATTATTGATTTGTGTCTACCATTTTACAATGTGCTTTTTTAACCTGGTGGTGGTATTGACAACAGAGGTTCCAAGGGCAGTACTACATGCTCAGGAAAAGATTAAAGACTTAGTCGATCATGGTGGAGACACCAGGCACAGACATCAAGTGTAAGAGAGTCAGGTAGTCTGTTAAGGGAACTGTGTGCCCTGGCAACATAACAATAGCAGCCGCTTCTCATAGTTTAGATCACTGTGGGTGAAATTAGAAGCACAACCAGGAAATAAAGTATAGTCTTACCTGGGTTGAGATCACCCCACTAATGTCTTTATGTTAATTGGGATCCTGTTAATCCTTGTATGTGAAATGTATAATTTCCACACGAGTGCTTGTATCATAAGTTTTGTCAAAACAAAAAAAAATACAGGCCCGTCTCCCATCAAAACATTTGACCCTTGGATCAGTTCTTTAAACGTTTTTTCTTCGTTTTAGTGTGGAAACATTTCCAGTATTATAAATGAGTATTTCAGCAAAAGACGGTAGTTGGGTGACAATGTTTTAACAGGGGACCCCATCTTACAGGTAATCTAAGGTAAATAAACATAGGACCCAATGTTTTAAAACTCCTGTTGCCAGGTAAATACGAGCAATACTCCTGCAGCATCTACAGTAAAGAAGCCTTATCAGCAGCTGAGGTGAGCTACACTGATAGGTATTTGTAAGTGACGCCATCTTGGTCTGTTTCAGAGAGTCAGAGTTTGTTGACATAATGTGTGTAATTGAAAAAATGTGCAGACTCTGGCTGGTGTGTAAGCTTGCTAAATCTCTTTTGTTAGGTGATGACTAAGAATTTGGCATGCTTATAAAGCTCTGTCAGTCAGCACTGTTGTGATGGAGGGGAATGTTCCCACCCAAAACCTGCAACAATAAAGTAAGCTCAGCTCTCTTATAGATCCTGGTCCAAAAATTCTGCCCGGTTTTAGATTCCCACTCAAGGTGTTGTCATGAACCAGCTCAAAGTTATGACAAAAACAAGGGAGAGCACACATAATTAGAGATTAAATTACTAATGATCAGCCAGATGGATATTTGTTGTTAGGTCAATAAATCAGTTTTGTGTGTGTTCTCATATTCTCAGACTTGGCCATGGCTGCTAAGATCATTTCTTTTCTTCACTTCTTTATAACTGTTGCTGTCATAAATCTACATCTTAGTTGACAGATTTTATTTATTTAAAACATTTTAGAATGTATTTCATAACTTCCCTCTGGTTGAATGATGAATTAATGGAAACTCTTCCACAATCTCTCCACCCTTAATTATCACGTTCATGTATCATATTAATTGAAAAAAATACATCGTATTCACCAATATTGTGCAAATATTCTCTTGAGCTGTTTGTGCTGTTGAGGTAATCAATGGCCCTGTTCGCTTATCTTTATTGTATATGTAGGCTGTTCACTGGACATAGCTTAAACACACAGCGTGGCAACTTTTGGCCAAACTCCAGAGGTATTCTAATGCTTGGGATCCAGTGTCTGCTCGTATTCCTTCCAAAAAGGTAGCTCTTATTCCAGATGTAAAATTGTCTCTGATTAGTTGAGCGAAATAAAACCGGCAGGGATTTAGTCGTAAATGGCCATGATTGAGAGTCACTACCCAAAGACTGAACAGGTAGTTTAGTGTTCTTCTCCATAGTCTTTGACCCACATCTACCTGAGGCACAATAAAAAGCCTCATCAATCACAATGCCATCAGTTTAAAGCACCACACAGATTTGCTGGAGCGAGCTGTTGTGTTTCTGCCCCTCTGTTTTCACTTTGGCTTGGCCTTATTGTATCATTTTCTGAGTGAAAGCCCAGAGCAAACTTACGTCAACTATGTTCTGGAAACATTTACAAAAGAGGGCTAAGTGGCTTGCTTGGCAACACATGTACACATCCTTAATTATATTAATTCCCTGCCCTGTGGACTCTTAGTAGATTTCAGTGGGATATGGCATATTACCGTCCTGCCAGGAAGTGCGTAAGGATGCAGAGTGAATGAGAGGATAGAGGGGTATTGTCTCTGTTTGTCCATGCAGGCAGAACGGCAGGACTCAAGCCATGCTGGAATGTAGCTCTGCTTCAGCCATGCCCTAAAAGGACCTGAAGTCCTGCCTCATGATCACTTATGAACATGGCACTCCTACTCTCCATCACGGTATGTTAGGATAATCTTGGATTCACGGGAAAATTCAAAGTAATGAACAATCACAGTGTTTTTGTAACCTTTACTGCTGACATTTAACCACTGAGCAATGAATACCCAGATTCATATGGTCATGGGATGTGAGCATGCCATAATACTGTCAAGCTTAGACTTTAGGTTCCCACACAGGCTGCCCCTGCTAAAGTATACTGTATGTACTGGAAGGCATGTCGGATAAAACCTTAAACATACAGCGTTCTGTAGGTAAGTGAATTGTCATTCAGATAACCACATACAACTATACTCTGCACAGTGTGGATGTGAGAAGGGGATTCCTTTTCTGCTGTCTGACAACAATGTAGATATAGATTGTATAGTAGCGAGTGGTGCGCCTTCTGAGAAAGGCCACCCCCTTAGCTGGACAGCTGAATTCAATTGAGAGTCCATTAGATGGTTTGGAGCTGTTAGCAGAGTATCCTGATGTGATCCAGAGTCCTTGCAGTGGTTATTGCAGCCATCGTCTCATCCCCTCTCCCCACTCTCCCACCCTGTAGAAGCCCAAGCAACCCCATAGTACAGTATGAAAGGAATTGACTGTCTCTTAAAAGACCGACTGTTGTGTGCATGAGCAAAACATGAAGCCTAAGCACTTGGTAGCAACAACACATGTACAGATGGGTGAGAAATTGTTATAAATGTAGAACTCTGATCTAGATATTCATCCTTGCTATGGTGGTTTCTACTGAGACTGCAAGAGTAACCCCCTTATTTAGACCCCTTTTTAGAAGGAGAGTTTGAACACACTGCAGGAGTTATTCATCAGAGCCTGAGAGGCTGTGGTTAAAGTGAGGGGGTTAGGAGCAGTGTAACCTTCAGTCCCAGAGGAGACAGTTAGCGACTCGTGAAAGGATGCAACCAAAAACAATTAAAAGGGCAATGTGCAAGCTTTCCCTATTATAGTCTGCACTACAACTGCAGCCATCAGCCAAAAGCCTTCACCCCTCTGCAGGCTCTGGGTTTGGCTAGAGACCAAGCAGTTACTTCTGTAATGTAAAACAGGTTCATTGTAGCAGAAGTAGCAGGCTTATGGGTATATACTGTACTCTATTAATACTCTAAATGAAGAGTATTATATAGCATTGTTGTTGCAGTGTATTGCTTAAATATACTACAGCAGAGCAAACAGAGGGATGCAGAAAAACTACTTGAAGTGTACGCTCTCTAATCATTACTCTGCATTAATGCCTTACAGTGGGTACGGAAAGTATTCAGACCCCTTTACATTTTTCACTCTTTGTTTCATTGCAGCCATTTGCTAAAATCAAAAAAGTTCATTTTATTTCTCAGCACCCCATCTTGACAGAACAAAACGGAAATGTAGAATTTTTTGCAAATTTATTAAAAAAGAAAAACAAATATCACATGGTCATAAGTATTCAGACCCTTTGCTGTGACACTCATATTTAACTCACATGCTGTTCATTTCTTCTGATCCTCCTTGAGATGGTTCTACTCCTTCATTGGAGTCCTGCTGTGTTTAAGTAAACTGATTGGACTTGATTAGGAAAGGCACACACCTGTCTATATAAGACCTTACAGCTCACGGTGCATGTCAGAGCAAATGAGAATCATGAGGTCGAAGGAACTGCGCAAGGAGCTCAGAGACAGAATTGTGGCAAGGCACAGATCTGGCCAAGGTTACAAAAGAATTTCTGCAGCACTCAAGGTTCCTAAGAGCACAGTGGCCTCCATAATCCTTAAATGGAAGAAGTTTGGGACGACCAGAACTCTTCCTAGACCTGGCCGTCCAGCTAAACTGAGCAATCGTGGGAGAAGAGCCTTGGTGAGAGAGGTAAAGAAGAACCCAAAGATCACTGTGGCTGAGCTCCAGAGATGCAGTAGAGAGATGGGAGAAAGTTCCACAAAGTCAACTATCACTGCAGCCCTCCACCAGTCGGGGCTTTATGGCAGAGTGGCCTGACAGAAGCCTCTCCTCAGTGCAAGACATGAAAGCCTGCATAGAGTTTGCCAAAAAACACATGAAGGACTCCCAGACTATGAGAAATAAGATTCTCTGGTCTGATGAGACCAAGATTGAACTTTTTGGCGTTAATTCTAAGCGGTATGTGTGGAGAAAACCAGGCACTGCCCATCACCTGCCCAATACAATCCCAACAGTGAAACATGGTGGTGTGAGCATCATGCTATGGGGGAGTTTTTCAGCTGCAGGGACAGGACGACTGGTTGCAATTGAAGGAAAGATGAATGTGGCCAAGTACAGAGATATCCTCGAAGAAAACCTCATCCAGAGTGCTCAGGACCTCAGACTGGGCCGAAGGTTCACCTTCCAACAAGACAATGACCCTAAGCACACAGCTAAAATAACAAAGGAGTGGCTTCGGAACAACTCTGTGACCATTCTTGACTGGCCCAGCCAGAGCCCTGACCTAAACCCAATTGAGTATCTCTGGAGAGACCTGAAAATGGCTGTCCACCAACGTTCACCATCCAACCTGACGGAACTGGAGAGGATCTGCAAGGAAGAATGGAAGAATGAGGATCCCCAAATCCAGGTGTGAAAAATTTGTTGCATCATTCCCAAGAAGACTCATGGCTGTACTAGCTCAAAAGGGTGCTTCTACTCAATACTGAGCAAAGGGTCTGAATACGTATGACCATGTGATATTTCAGTTTTTCTTTTTTAATAAATTTGCAAAAACTTCTACATTTCTGTTTTTTTCTGTCAAGATGGGGTGCTGAGTGTACATTAATGAGAAATAAAATGAACTTTTTTGATTTTAGCAAATGGCTTCAATGAAACAAAGAGTGAAAAATTGAAAGGGGTCTGAATACTTTCCGTACCCACTGTATATAGTGGGCTGAAGTGGTTGCTGTCTTTGTGTTTGTCTGTCCGTCTCTGAGAGTCTCTCCATTTATCTGTCCTTTCTGTTCTTTAGGGTCTATAGGAGACAGAACAGACCAGAGGAGGCCTTAAGCCAGTGTGAGAAGTCTCTGCAATGGCTGAAGGACTGTGGTAAGCCAGAGAAGACCTCTTCGGTCTATAGGGACATGGCTGCCATTGAACAGGACAAAGGTCATTTGGACCAAGCCATAGAGCATCTCTCCAAGGCAAGGGGCATATCACTCACACTGCACAACGTACTGTTTACTGTAACGCATGAGGGCTTCTTGAGACGGTGCCAGGCTTTGTTGTTTGGTAATGTTCCCACACCTCTTATTTGGTGATATGTGATCTGTCTTATTTCACGTGGGTGTTTCTGCTAGGCTCATGCCATTGCTATGAGTCACAGCCCAGAGGAGCTAGAGGGGGCTCAGATCTCCCACAGCCTGGCCCTCATCCTTTCTGCTGCAGCAGAGCCCCATCACAATGGTGAGTTTATTCAGTCACAGGCTAGGCCTGAGCAATATGTTAATTAGGATTTGAATCTCCCATTGTCTTTCTATATGTGAAATTCTTTAAGATTGAGTTATGGAAACCAGACTTAGGTATAGTAGTCTCTTTGAAGACATTCAAGTTCAGTCATGTCAGTATGATTCACCCATGTCAACTATCTCAAGGCAAATGTATGCTCCATGGTAGCTATGAAAACTAAGAAAATGAGTATGACTGTATACCATAATACACTGATTCAGCAGAAGTATACTATGTTTAAGCAATAGCAGTGTTAGTTAACATGTGTCATGTATGTGTTTTCCCCATGCTGGTGTAGACTCTGCAGGTCACTACTTTGAGCAGAGTCTGAGTGCATACAAAAACTCTGTAGGTCCACAGGATCCAGCTTTTCTCGCGGTCCAGGATGATTTCTGTCGTTTCCTCCTCCTCAGTGGCCACAAAGAGGTTACACACACACACACACACACACACACACACACACACACACACACACACTTACACATATACACACCTGTAAGAACAGTGAGACAATGCCACTACAGTGATTCCTTCCAGACAAAGAGTATCTTAGACATCATATTTTTGCTTCATGGAAACACCCTCAGAGTTTGTGATTGTCATTTATTCCACCTGCTAACCTGGGTATGGCTCTCACTACTGAAGGCAACATGTGATTTACCTATTTTCAATGTACCATTGCAGAGATGTGTGGAAATCCAGAGAGCTTCTCTCGCTACAAAGAGTTCTACTTTCGGTGACCTGAGTGCTGAGGTAGCAGACACCCTTCAGCTGATAGGAAGTATGGAGATGAGTGAGGGCAGGGTGAAGCATGCCCACAGGACCATGACAAAGGTAATAACAAGTTACAGAACACAAACACGACAACTAATGTTTGTCTTGGCTACAATTTGTAAATACGTATCAGAAAATGCTGGACAGTAGACCATGACATTGTCTCTGCCAAAGTATTTGGGAGGGTTTAATAAAAAGGCCAGCGGTCAGCGGGTGTGTCCATCTACACCATTGAGAGGCCAGTTCAAAATATACACACAAAGAGTCCCTGACATATTGAGATGAGCTATTTCCACCATCCTCCCTAAAGCTCAGTGCTATCAGAGTTGCATGCTAATCTTGGAAGGGTGCAGTGTGCAGAGCTGCCCTCCCTGGTGTAAACTATCACAGAGAGTGACTTTGTGTTTCCTCAGTCTGGATGGAGCCTGACAGATGGGCAACACAACTTTGGAAGGAGAATGGCAATGTGCTAACTGCTGTCAATTAAAGGGACACCGACCCCAATTAGTGAGGCATGCCATTATGTCCTTTGAAACAAAAGTGACATTCCTATGTCTTTCAGCACAAATGCATTGAATAAACAGCATCCCTTTAAGTATTTTTACCATGTTCCTCCTCTGTAGCTGTTACCATTTTACTTATTTCCTTATGTAATAAGTGTTTTAGTTTTACACATACAATATGACTACACATTGCCGTATGAGCTCTGTTCTGCCGCCCATCAAACATACTAAAATACACCAGTACATGGGGGTTTCTTTATACTAGTAATGACATGCCTGTAAGTAAAGAAGCCCGGTTGCTATGTTGTTTGTTATGACATCTAAGGGCAGAGGGGGTCCAAGTCCCCCTCTGAACTGACAGGGTACATCAGGGCACACTCTCTCTACAGCACGTCCCACTAGTAACCTTTCTGAAGTACCCTGACACAGAGAAGATATGTCAGGATTTTTTATTTTTTTTTCCTGTCAGCATGACACCATCTGCACTCTGATTGAGGAACTTTGTTTTTCCAAAGGAAACCTGGCTCATAGATGCAGAACATATGATCTACTACAAAAACAGAACAAGAACAATGGCACACACAGATTTGCCACTTTCCCCCTTCTTCTGTAGTGTTGCTGAAAAAGAAGGTCTTCCATTACATCAACCTTAGCAACAGTGAAAACATCCAGGCCGCCAAATGGATCTGTTCCAGATTACAGAGCGTTTTACTTTCCCTGGTGAAGAGGGAAACTTTTCGCTCCCTCTTTCTCGACTTTTAACAAAGTTCTTAGTCTTATTTATGGCGCTTGCAGAAATGAGCAGGCAGGCTTTTATCATGTCTATTACATAACTGTATATGTGTGCACGCTATGTTATCATAAACGTGTTTTTGGTTAAAAGTTTTTGGTTTGTCATGTCATATAGCTAAGCAGTCTTTGCCCATTCCTCTCATTGGATTGGACTAAACTAAATGTAGAGTGGAAAATGACTCAGGCTGCATCTTAAATGGGTTGAGTTAACTACCTCAGATTCCTGGGTTGTTGATTTGGAGTGCTTGTAATAAATCTAGCAGAATCCCCCTTGTTGACCTGACACTCTGAGTGGTCAGCACAGGTGTTATCTAAACCTTGGTTTGCAACAGTGGTTATTTTGGGATGCTTAGTGCATTCACATGTTGCTAGGAAGTGTTTATTCCCCTTTGAGTATAAGTTGCACCTCTCATATTCCACTGAGCACTAACTCTGCTGTTATTTTTTTTATTTTAAATGTTAGTGCCTGGAGATCCAGAGTTTGTTGTACGGTCCTCAGCACAAGACGACAAAAGCTACACAAAAAGCCGTGGACATGCTGGCACGGTAAATCTGCTGAACTAATTAAAACTATACTTTATATTATATTAAGACATTTGATTCTCCTGGTGATAAAATCAGTAATGAGACCATGTAATGTATGTTTTGCAGGGCACCAGAGGTAGCTGAGAGACAGAGGCAAGGTATAAGAAAAACAAAACGTCACACACTTTCAGTTGTACCATCCAGTAGCAATGATGGAAACTCAATGTCTGACTCTTAAAATGTTTTGTCAGTACAATAATCTTGCAGGTTTATACCAAGAAAGTTTTTTTTTTTTTTTTTAAGAAGTTTGTCTGTCTGTTTTGTCTGTTAGATAACACAGGCAGCTACCACTGCTGAAAATTAGCTTCAATCGCACTAGTCATGTCCACTGGCATTACATGTATGTGTGTCACTTTGTACATTAGTTGATATAAGTTCACTTTGAAGAAATACTCACACTCAGAAAACATACCAACAATAGGTTTTAATTGTGTTAAGATATGAATTAGTTTTCAAATAAGGGCTGGAACTTTTTTTTTTACCAAAACAATAATGCCATTTGTTCAATATAAATCATTATGTCAATAAAAACAATGGTGTTGGACTATCTTATCAACACTTATTGAACATTTCACTCATAAAACATCCTTTTTACATCAGTATATTTTTTGAATGCTGATGTACACATTTGTTTTTATGTTATGAAATGGCACATGGTATCCCGATTACACTGTGTACATACATATACAGTAACCTAAAAAATATTCCTTAAGATTCATTTCAATGCACTGATGTAATAGTTTTGCTGCAGTTTGCAGATAAGAATGTATGAAAATATGCTGTGTCTGGGCACTTAAAAGCAACAAGAATTTTTAATTGAGGTTTCATTTAGTAGATTTTCAAGAATGAACGTATTTATAAAAGCATGGCATTCACGCTAAACATTGCATTTCTAAATATTTCTTTAACATGATAATGCCAAGGAGCCAATCTGTGAAGACATCACTTAATAGTTACATAGTGTAAATTTTGCAACCACTTAGATAAAATGTGCAAGACATGTAACCAGACTGTAATCATAGTGGACCATTTCGGCTTCTGCAACGTGTACACAACACAACAAAACCCTAATGAACAGTCAGTGCCACTAAGCTGATGATCCAAAAATAGTCACGGTCATGGACACACTCATGTTTGAGAGCAAAGGTGAATCCTTCAAGCCAAAACTGTGATAACCAACAAATGTCTACAAGCAACAATTATCCAGACAAGACCTACTGTACATCAAAACTAGATGTGATTATATTTTCTTTAGCAACACTATCACTGAATCCTTTTTAATTCATTAAAATTCTTCTTCTTGTTTTCATTCTTTCATCTTACTGTTTGCTTTTCAAATCAACAACCCCTTTTTGGTGTTATAAGTTTAAGTGCTATAATTTACCATCTTCTTACTCGCATATTGAGATTATAATGTTCGCTGTTAGGAAGTTAGAAATAAATAATAATAGACATTTTACAAACATTACATTGACCATGTAACCTGGCTTTGGTTGTATACTAGGCATTTTTTTTTCTTCTAATTAATCAAACTGTGTTATATGACATTAGTTGTGAGTAAAGTCAAATAATCTGAAAATAACCCTATTTTGTAAATTACCTAACCACTTTTAAGTGCTACATTTACTTGCACTACACTTTCATTTTAGCATTCAAAACTTGCAAAGTTTAAGACCAATAACCATCTTTTTCTCCACTCCAACTATATATTCCCACTATATATTCTGTACACATCACTGACTACTGCTTTAAATAAACTCCTGTGTTCCACAATGCAGTATGTACTATAACCATTCCATTTGGCAGCAGTGCCCAAGTCAAAGGAAAAATTAAATCCCCAATCTGCAAACAGTTCACAGCTCATAACTCTTAACTGTCATATGTTGGCTTGCAATATATTCAACAACATGGCAGACACATGATGTGATGGGGTGTTGTGAACTGCAGAATGGGCTGTTTAAGATGAACACCACAGGTTAGAGAAATCTAGAGGGAATAAACAAACCTCTTTAAAGATTAACTGCAAGCTGTAAAAAGGTTAACACATAAAGAGCAGCACTCCATCAGTTTTCACCAGCATGGAAATTTGCTACAATATGTAGATGTTACAATCCTAAACTTAAACTAGCCCATATTAAGTTAGCCCCCAGTATTTCTAATAGTAGAACTGCCACAATTAATACATTAACATATGTGTTTAATCTGGTAATTTTAGCTAAATAACAGAATTTTGCAATTTTGAATCATGCAAGGTACACCACGTTTTAGGTGACACACTCTTAAAGGTGCTGTAGGTAGGATTAGGGGCTTTCCGACCGGAGGGATTTTTGCAGTTCTTAGAACTAAACGTTCCTAGAACACTTTTTTCGTCGTGTTCCGACAGGAAAAATGTGGGGATTTTTAAGTTCCTCTGGCCTCAGTAGCGTACTTTTTTAGCTCCTACTAAAGAGCAGGATCTTTTCCCTTTTCCTAGGTGTACTTGACTGGTCGAACTTATAAGTCACGTCCACTGCCAACTCGGAACTTGCAGACAGAGCAACAACCAACAACGGGACATTTTTAACAATTTTCCCCATCTTATTCATCATTAAATTCACTTCTGACAACGTTTTAGGTGAGAAATTAACTGTTTAGATTTCGAATATAGGCAGTCTTGCGAAAATTGATCTTGAATTGACAATTTGCTTCAAAGTTTTCGGAGTTGAGAACCTCCATGAAGTGAGGGAACAGCCAGCAAGCGCCTGCCCCGGCCTCTAGCTCGTCGCTCGGCCAGTCTTGCTCAGACACCTCGCTGTGAGCTGGAGGTCTCTCAGACCGCTCTCGTAAATAAGAGGCTTTTATTCGGTTCGTTTGTTTAAATATCACAACACATGTCCATCATAAGATTAACGGGAACCTGTGGTTAACTGTCTTTTCGGAGTTAAACTCCACAAGCGTGTCCTGCGGCTCACTGGCAAAGACCGTTGCAGTACTTGTGTCACTCCCTTACCCCTTCTACCAGTCCCTATGGCCACTTGGCCAGTGGGAATGCAAACGGAAAAAAAGATTTTGGGGGAGAGTAGTTCTTAGAACTGCTTAGAAGTGTACTTTTTCTCTAAAAAGTACAAGTACTATCCGGTCGGAAAGCACCTATTGTGAAGATCCAGGACTTTTGGAGAAATTTGAACATCAACAACTTCTGTCTCTAAAGCCCCTCCCCCCACAAGGGAGAATGAATGCGTGTGCATGAGCAGTGATTGACACACAGTTAGACACCTCCCCTGGCCCTGATTGGTGCATCTGAACAGGTGGATTTTTGCAAATCGCACTACAGGCTGTAGGTGGTACCAGAGGAGCTGGATTGTAGTTCAACTCGAACATAGGGTCAGTTTCAGCAAATATGACAAAGTTAATTTTATAAGTCTTACCTACTGCACCTTTAAGTAGGTACAGTAAAAGAGAGCACCAAAATCAATTACATATATGATGTTTTACTGCAAAGCTTTTAGCATTATTACATTGTCAAACAGCGTTAATGCTGTGTGTGTGGACTGCTGTGTCAGAACAACCTCTGTTATGTGCACTTCAACAAGTAAGCAAGCAGTCCGTTTAAAATATTTCTGACCGAATTCTTTCTTAATCTGTCGGGCTTTCAAGGTAAACTGTTGCAACTCTTTTCTCTTGAGAAATCTTCACCGGATCTTCCAAGCTGTGAGATTGAAGCTCTTGCTCTGAGGCCTCAGCATGGCTGCCCTGTACGTCCATCTGGAAGGTGACGGACTTTTCTGATGGCCCCAGTTTTACGTCTTTCTCTGTGATTTCAAACACTCCTTCGTCAGTGAGGCCTTCAAACTCTTCACCATACGCAGTATCCTCTTCTTTGGTGACTCTGAAGCTTTGGTGACCCCCTCCTGCCTCACCCTGGAAGGCTTTCTCCAGCCCTAGGTTAGATGATCTGAGAGATGCCATGATCTGCTCTTCTGATAGTTCATCTCCTGCCTCCAGCAGCCCAGAGTCTTCCAGACTTTGAGAGACGCTCATCTCTGCAACTATAGTCATAGTGCCGTTGTCACTTGTATGTTGCATTTTTTTGACATTGACAGCCATATTCTGTGAACCTTCACTACCCATTTTTGTGAGGAAAGCCAACTCCCCCCTCAGTGGACCTGACACTGAGCTTTGTAGCTTCTCTAGAGCTCCCTTCAGCTGCTCTTTGGGCTCCAAAGAGTCCTCTCTCAGGAACTCCAGCATTGACTCCTGCACTATAGGGGAGACCCGAACCTCTTCTTCAATGATGCACTCTGGGAAACTCTCCTTTACAAACGAGTGATCCCCTGACATAAACTTGCATTCGTCGCTTTCCTCTACAATCACTCTTTTCGAGAGAAGACCTTCATCTTGATAATACCGCTCATCTGACAGGTCATCTACGATACCATAATGGCCATATGAGGTGATGCCACTACCCTCCTCAGGTTCAGAAAGATTATCATCTGGAGTGGAGACAAAATACTCATCAGGCTCTTGGTCATGGGAGAAATATGAAGATTCACTCTCTCTCGAAACCTCTTGAACTCGTACAGATCCACCCTTGCGATGATCTGTATCTGTCATGGAGGTTTTCATGGCATCAATGTCACTCTTCTGAACTTGAGCGCCGTCAGGGCCATTTTCTAGCTCCTCAATTTGGAAATAAGTTGAGGAGGGCTCATAAAAACTAGATCTGGACATCTGCTCAACCTCAAGTTCCTCATCACTGTAAGACTCCACCGGTTCCTCAATGATTTCCACGTTGACAGACTTATTTTCAAAGTTCTCGCTTCCTTGCAGGCCACTTAGAAGGGTCTTGATCATGCTTCCTGTTGCTGTGTCCTCGATGTCTTGCAGTGACACCTTCTTAACCCCTTGACTCAGTAGTTCATCCAGTGCAGAGTCCTCTGAAAAATCCAGCTCTTCCTCCACTTTGGACTCCAACACAATCTGTGTCTTAGTCGTTCCATCCTCCTGCTCAGTTTTCTCCACATGATACCTTATCTTCGATTCTCCCGAGGAGCAAACCTTAGCTCCCAAACCTGCTGGTCTCATCACTTTCTCAATGATATCCTCTACAGACACAGATTCTAACATCTTATTCTCACATGGGGCCAATGTGTGCTCTGTTTTCTCTTGTTCTTTGAACTCCTCTCCATAAACATTATCATTCTCTTTTTCATCTGACACTTGCTTTTTGCTTTTGGTCTCAGTTTTCCTGCTCAGGCTCATCATTGGTGGTGACACCACTCTCACTGATCCAGTCTCCGTAGTGGAGGACTCGATGGGACTGACTTGGTTCTCTACCTGAGAGACTGGTTTGATTTTCACAGTTTTGTCCTCTGCTGCTGTTTTCTGTACAGGTTGTCTTATTTGGTATTCACTCTGGCCTGTTTGTTTAGCTTTGGTGGTGGTGGTAGCAGGGGCAGAGGTGGCAGCCTGAGCTTTGGAGAATGAGATCATGTCCCTTCTGGATGCAGGACTCTGATGCCGAGCTCTGCCTGCAACTGAAATAGGAATGATCCTAGAGGGACTTATGGACCCAGAGGGAGGCACAGGGGATCTTCTCAGGTTTGAAGTCAGCGGCGTGTACCTGATATCCATATGTTTTCTGGTGGTTAGGGTGGAAGCTCTTGGAGTGTAGGGCTGGGCAGGCAACCTTATATCTGAGGCAGAGAATTAATAAGCATGAATATTTAAGTAGATACTTAAAGGAATAGTTCGACATTTTGGTAAATAAGCTTATTCGCTTTCTTTGCAAGGGATGAAAAGATCGATACCACTCACATGTGTATGAGTGGTATCGATCTTCTCATCTAACTCTCGGCAAGAAGGCGAATAAGCATATTTGCCAAAATGTCAAACTATTTAATTCAAACTAGTTTTACAATGTCTAGTGATCAACATGTAACAGCAGTTCAGTCAGGAACACTCTCGTCATAGATTTAACCATTTATCGCAACAAATGGAAATACAGTTATGCTTTATAATGTTCCCTGGACCAGCCAAGCAGCATGCTAAGCTGAAACGGGGAGCACCATGCAGAAACCACCCTGGGTAAAACAAAAGAGTGAGCCAAAAGAAAGACATTGAAAACGATTTTAAACTTTGAGTCATGTTAGGACTCTGAACAAAGAAGGTGGAGGCAAAAGGTTGCCAGCCGCAGCAGTGAGTGAAGCAGCGTCAGTGTAGCAGGGACCAGTGAGGAGGGAGTCATATTTAAAAGGACTGCCTTAATGTGAGAATTGGTGTGTGTCTGATAAGAATGACAATTCAATCAGTGGGCGTGTGACTTCCGTGCCCTGCATGAATTAACGCTAAGCTTAATTAAATAATTTCAAACACAGTACCTATTATTCTTTCTCTTTGATGTTGAGTTCCCCTCCTGTGAGTATCTTCCAGATCCACTCTCTCACCTTCCAGGAGAGCCCTGAACAAACAGGAGACAAAATATATTTGAGACAAGGACAATAAGTCATTATAAATCACTGGTTATCCTCCTATTTCAACATAATTATTTTGACCATATATAGAAAAAAAAGAGCAAAGACAAATACCTCACAAGACGGTGAACATTATTCAGCTCTGCCATCTCAACCCTCTCGAACTAAACGCAACAGGCTTACAAGATGGTTAGACCCAGAACCTGGCCATATAGGGTGGTAATAATCAAAACGTAACAAGCCAGTGTGATGTAATAAAGACCTTGTAATATTTAGCTTAAGCAGCTCACCTTTCCTTGGCCATGCGTCAACAAATCTACAACAGCAACCCAACGTGCCTCAAAAAGAAACAACCTCTCCGGAGACTTCCTTCCCAAAGACTGACCTAAAAATAAAAGTTACCACGCAGGGCGGTCCACGCTTCCCTACGAATCTCAAAGCAAAAGCTGACTCGTGACACACAATAACACATGCCGCTGCCACGTCTCTGGGAAAACATTCTGTCTATTCCAAAAATGAATAACAAACCAGAGGTTCGAGCAGATCATGTGCCATATAGAGACATAGTGGAGTAGATAGTCTTCTAAAGAACTTCCTGGGAATTGGCTTAATACAATTTTAGTATCCCTCAAAAACTTCAAGTGTTGAAGACTGTAAAGATGTCCTGGGATATGAGGTAAGAGGTTATGATGTTTCGAGGATAGCTGAAAAGAAAACTGGATATTGTACCTTCAAACATGAGAATACAGTATGTTTATTAAGTGCTTTATGAATAACTTTGAGTAAAAATAGTCTGTTAGAATGTGACCCTGTGTAAAGACTAGACATTCCATGTTATTATTACAGGATATGAAAGCTTCAGGCAGTGGGGTGGGGGGGGGGAGAATATCACTGAAAAGAGAGGATGTACCTTTTAAAATTTTAGCCAACTACTAGCTGTATTATTATATATACTCATACTTATATTTCATCACCAGTTTGAAATAACCTACACAAAAAGTGTAGAAAATTAATGTTTTTTCTGTCTCTACTGAAGACATTTGGACATGCCACAGTAGGAGTAAACAGGACTAAATAATTTAATGAAAGAATTAAAAGAGGGTTGAATTCCATTTAGCTGTTTCCGTTTCAGGATCCTGTCACACTGCCATGGCTTACTGGGACACTTGAGTGGAATGCAGCCTAGTAACACCTGTGCTTTTCGTACTATGACAGGTCAAAATGTCTCCTGTGAAAAGGTCTATTTTACTCAAAGAAAAGAAAATCTGTTTTGATTGGACAGCTGACAAAATAAATAATATAAATAAATAAGCTCATCACCTGTATGCAGCCACCTCATTGCCCAGATTCATCTTAACCTGGAGAAGGTGCTGATGCTCTCGTATCTTATCTGCAATAGCATCAGCCATCATATTCCTATCGTGCTCCAGCTTCTGAATAATCATCTGGAGAGGAAAAAAGCAACAACAACAAAAACAAGTTTTCACTTTGCGCAGTTTAATTTGAAAAGTATTCAATATGTCCATTGGGTATTATATTTATTTTTTGTTTATCCCTGCAATTTAACTGAACATACTGTAATAATTCTTGTTAACCACCCAAGTGTGTGACCACATTTTATTTCACTGCAGCCTTTAGTGTTGTTTACTTTGCAAATCTGTGTTTTTTTTTTCCTGTTTTGAATCCCCACCCCTTATTTTTGTTGACTTCTAATGCAGAAAGATAGCCAACTGGCTGAACACTTGTCGAAATCAAGTCTGATCCCACTAACAGACTGCAATCTTGTGGACCACTTAATCCTGACCCTGACTGCTTCTGTCATTTGTGCATGAGCCTGTTCCAATAACTAATCTGACGTCCTTCGACAGATGTCATGCTCACTTCTAAATGTTACTGTAACTGTGAGAAATGTGTTATTGTGAACATCCCTACACATCCCTACTGTGAACATCCCTACAGTGTAGTCATTAGTAATTGACTGACCTGCTTCGGGCTCCATCTTTAGGAGGCTAATAAGGATTTGTCAGTCTGACAGCTAATTGGTTTAAGTGGCTGGTGTAATCTAGCAGCTATAAAGTACTGGAGAGGTAGAATGTATTTTAGCTACTCAAGCTATTCAATCCTTTAACACTGAGGTCAAATGTTGCACGCAAGAACCTGTGCTTTTGACAGTTAAGGGAACACAAACATGTCAGGCACCACTTTGTGATCATAATGTCATTATGTAGGCTTATTGGGGGTGGGGAGAGTTACATTAATTTCAGAACCAACATCTATTGTATGTGTATGCTTTTATGACAGGGTCATATACATTCCTGTTAGAAATGTCAGCCTAGATTGTGATGAAGGTATAATAATCATTTAGTTTAATCATTTGTAGCAGCCTCTGACAGCTGCATCAGTGCCTTTTAAGTAGAGTGGGTGTGGCAGGGACAAGAGGGAGTAGCCTCCCCCCTCTCTCATGGCTTATAGTGTGATGAAGGGGATATTTTTCTGCCTGTATATTTTGAAAATTGTATCATATTTACAATATGTATTTTGGGACTTCTTAAATAAAAATACATCTCCTTATATCTGGCTTCCCTTCAGTCTTTCTGAAATATATATCTGGGCTGTCCTACTCTTGTTGGCCTAATGGACTTTTCCTCACCTGATATTCACTGAATTCCACCCGATATGTCTCCTGCATCTGCATCAGTTGTTCTTCAAGGCGGAATTGAATCTGGCCTTGTTTTTCCGCGTCTGCGCGTAATTTGTCCAACTCTGAGGCATACATCAGCTTCTCCCTCTGCAGATCACTCAACCTCGCCTGGTCCGCTTTAATCGACTGCTCCATCTCTTCCACCTTCAGCTGGTACATTTCAAAGGTCTCAATCCATCCTTCGGACAGACCGCGGGCATACTCTTGCACCTCTTCCATGGTGGCCGCCGGAGGCCCGCGATAAGTTTGCGTGATGATGGGTACCATCCGGGACTCCACCTGGCGCCGTAGATGCTCCTTTTCTCGTCTGTGCGCATCATCTAAGCGTTTACACTCGTTCTCTAGTTGAAATAAACGCTGTTGGAGTTCACCGTTGGTCTTCTGAGCGTGGTGAAGCTCCTTCTCGTAGCTCTTTAGCTCGCCACTGATGTCCCTGCACACCCCCGTCTGCTCGCTGCACAGAGACTGGACCATCTGCAACTCCCGCCATAGCTTCTCCCTCTCCATCTCCGCCTGGGACTTTTCAAACGACAGCTGCTCCACCATTCTCCTCAGATCCCGTATCTCACCCATGTACTTCGGCTCCCATTCCGCCGTCTTCGCTTGTCTGAGTTTATTTATTTCAGTAATAAGATGCGCATTTTCCTGCTCCAGCTGCTTGGTTCTGGAAAGATACTGGACAAGTCTGCCGTTGAGCTCCTGCAGCTGGTGTTTCTCGCTTTCAAAAGTTCTCTTGAAAGGCAACATAGTGGCATCTAATTAGAAAAAGTGAGTTTAAAAAATGTACTGTCTGTATATTAGCTATACTCTAGGAGACAGGGTGTCCCGGTGTTATTTGCGTGTGTGCGTCTGTTGGCACGACTGGGATGTAATTTGCGATCAGTGCCCTTTTGACAAGTGCAGCAGGAGGAGGGCGGCTCCTGCCTGACAGGATCGCCCCAAGCGCGTCCCTGGCAGATGTGATGCTGCGTTTAAGTGCTGTCTGAAATATTATCCCCTTAATCTCACAGTGAAAACAACTGAGACCCTTAATTAAAAACTAAAGCTAGATGCTGAACATGCAGTAAAATGAATTTTAAAATGAGGAGAAATTAAATTATACGAATTAAATTAAAACGATGGGTTGACATGATTGTCTTGTAGGCTAGTCTATAGTTGCTATGTTTATTGAAATGTCATATAAATATATAATATAATAAAATATTGTTTTGTATCTAGTTTTGCCTCTTTTATTCATATTTTGTTTTGAAACTGCATTTTGTTACATTGTAAAAAAAAAATATATATATATTTTTAAATTATTATAATAATAATAATTAAATATAGCCTATTAAGTATTATTATTAGCCTATTAAGTATAAAGTAAATATGTTTTTTTTTAAATGGCGTGAAAACGAAACGTGTAGTCTTATTATCAGGCTAATTAAATGTGTGGCTTGTTTTAGACCTTTTTAGACCTGTAAATTGGATGTCAGAATTTCCCGGAGGCACCTGAATGAATCACTTCCACATGGGCTTTTCATCTTTTATTTGCCGGGGAACAGCTCCTCCAAGCGGACAAAAGGTGAGCTGCGGGAGCTAAAATAACCCTTGTTTTTCAGTGTCCTGATATGAAAGTGCGTAACAACTATCCTTCCTACTGACTGTGTCAACCTGACTGCGTTATGAATGGAGGCGAAGTCGTGGTGGTTACAGGTAAAGTAGATAGTGTTTGCTCATACACAAACTTCAAACTTTCATTCGTTCATTTACATTTGTAATCCCGTCTATTAGGCTTTGGACCTTTTCGTCAGTTCTTAGTGAACCCCAGCTGGAAAGCAGCCCAGGTAATGTCGGAAAAAGAAATATTGGTCAGTGTTACATGCCTATTGTGAGACATAAAGACTTAAACATGTGTCTAATATTTTTTTATTGAAGGGCTTGAAGTTGGTCGGATTTGGAGAGCGGACTGATATTTTCATCACGGAGGTGCCAGTGAGTTATGTTAAAACTCAGCAAATCATTGCTGAGATTTGGCAAACTCTTCACCCGAAGGTAAAAATATAGTCTTTACAAGTCAAGACCAGGGCCAGAGCCATTTGATTTGTAGAAATAGAGTTAGGAAGTCTCTCTCACCCAGGAAAATGTCAGCATATACCAAAAATAGTGTCAAACTATATTTGGATAAAAAATAAATAATATATATATTTTATATATAATTTTCCATTATCTTTATTTCCCTTTATTTATTTATATCCCTTTTCCCCCTATTAGCCTAAAACCAGTCTCATTTGGATATAATTCGTCCAAAACAATTCAAACTTGAATTTGAATTCAATTCAAACCATAAATACCCACCACCTGTTAGTTTTTATTTGTAGAGTGTAAGCGGTTGCAAAAAAAAACCCTTCACAGGAAAACTACAGAGGTCATGCCTCAGTATCCTGAATGGTAGTTTCAGCCCTGGTGGATATAATGAACGCTGAAACACATAATTAAATGCTGATTATGGTATTAGAAGGTGAATATCTCCCTTTACTCTGTGTTTGTTTGTGTGTGTCTCAGTTTGCTGTACATCTGGGCGTAGCCAGAGGTTCCAGTGTCGTCTTTTTGGAGCAAACAGGAAAGAACAGTGGATACAAAGACAAAGATGTGTGTGGCTTCTGTCCTGAAAGTCAATGCTGTGTGGAAGGAGGACCAGAGAAACTGGACTCAGTCGTTAACATGAGGGCTGTCGCGAAAGAGTTCAAACAAGCAGGGATGGATGTCATTTATTCAAGAGATGCTGGCAGGTAGGCATCTGTTCCTGCCATGTTGATAACAGACACTCCACAGTATGATATAATGCTTTCTGTCCTCCTCAGGTACCTGTGTGATTTTGCGTATTACTTCTCACTGTATCACGGTCAGAGGAGAGCAGCCCTCATCCATGTACCATCATTTGGCAGCCTGACCTCAGCTGACAGACTGGTACCTCTGCTGCAGAGCCTCATTCACACTATACTGGACCAGCTGGAGGACCCTTCAGAAACTGCATGAGGAGATGACGACAGAGGACTTCTCCAAGCCAGCTGTCACAGCGAGGTAGATCTTCTAATGAAGACATTTCACAAGACACAAAGAGATCACTGGTGACGCTGTGGATTAGAAAGTGTGGCCTCGGAGGGAATTAAATAGAGCAAAAAGTAGAAGTTCTCATTCATTTATTATTCAAAATTTCAGGGGAAAAAAAAGAAAATACAAGAAATATTCAGATACACATTTGGAGATGGCATGTCAAAAATACACCATCTCAGTTATAGGTGTGAAAAAACTTTGAGGCCTCAGATACAGAGCTTGAAAAAACAAAACAATCTAGTGAAAGTTTTTGATTATTTCTTTCCACCAATCAGGTAATGAACAGAGATTTTGTGAAAGTATTCTTATAAAACAACAGCAGTAAACCAAGGCCCCCTCAGAAGGTATAGGAATGCAAATCATAAAAACAGAGGCATGATAATGATAAACCTCAAACTTATTATTGCAGTTTGAATGCACTGACGCATCCTCCATAAACCTGAGGTTTGCATGAAGAACATTCAGAAGAAAGAAAATGATAAAGATGACTAAGTTGAATGTTTTTTTTTTTAGTTACTGTATGTTTACGCTGAAATCTGGTTATGCAAAAAAGCAACTAGTGTGAAGCTGTAAACGTAGGCCTATGATCTTTTCTAATCATGTTGTTTACTCTTTACCATGACTACCCGTAATCTACGCAATATCCCTGTCCTATACATGTCCACGTGTTTATTTAAATGCTGTAGTTGTGACAGGTTTGTGATCTAATGATAACTAGTAATTCACCTCACAACAGGTCAATGTAATGTCTACTCCCAAAACTGAAAAGTTTGTATCTTATTATTACATGCATCCAAACAGAAAAAAACAAATGCACAGATATGTAAAGTAACTACACAAGCTGTTTGCTTGTCAGTGGTGATTTCTGTACCGATGTGACATTCAGCAGCAAGCAGACTGTTTTTCAACCAAAAACAATCGTTCACTCTTTGATTCTCTTATATTCTGCACAGAGAAAATGCTTAAGATGAAAATTGAGCACCCAGATTTCACATTAGAAGTTACCCAGTGGCCTATTCATAATCCCATTTATTTTTTATTGCTTTTGGGTATTCATTTCAAAGTGAATTTTCAAATAGTTGTACGCATCCAGCTCAGAAGCCCTTGCACTGAGACAGCACTCTCCAAGTAGCCGCTGTGAGTAGAAGAACGGAAGTTTTTCTGAGAGGATCCACTGAGGTGACAGTTTTAACCAGCAGCATTAGTGTATGTAGCAGTACAAATAGGCCAGAAAAAGTCGTATTGAGTTTACTTCCAAATGATCGAAAAGACAGAAAAAGGTGAAAATTAGCTATCACTAGGCCTAGAACGTAATGGCAATCAGCAGGTAGACTTGGACAGAGGAAGTGATGGCGTTCACGTAAACACTCCGTTTACGGGGTAAAACAAACAAAGCCAACATTGACTGACAAGTGATTGTGAATGGCATCTGGATTTTTGGGTTGTGCTGTAACATTGCAGCATTACAGGCTACAGGTAAACAGCAAATGTAATTTTTCTTGGAGGTCAATAAAACATTTTTTTTTTCCCTTTTTAAATATTCCCCAGGATAACTGTTCAGACGTCTATATAAATGCATTTTAGATGAGAAAATGAAGGTTTAGTCTTTTGAGGATTTAAGGTTGTGATAATATGTTGGGAGTCAGTGGAGATGGGATATCTGGTGTTGATGTTGAGCCCCGGTCTCTGGTCTTGACCTTAGACTTCTACTGCACCTGCTCTAAGTCTCGCTACACTGTATCCAGTCAAATTGAAGTGTAGGTTGACATAATTATCTAATATTTTCTCAACTAAATATCTGACAACAATTTAAACCGATTCTGCAGAGAACAAAAGCACACTGTCCTGAAGTCCTCTCCTTTGTATTACCAGAGGTATAAACTTACTTTTCTATCAGTCATTGGGCTGTACTTACAACACAGATATTCCATCTCCTTTGTGAGGTTTATCTAGATCCCTGTGGGTTTTATCCAGATGAGGTTTCTATACAAATTGATGAGAGAGTAAGATGTACTTGTTTTCCATACGCATACATATATTTCAAAAGAGTGAGGTAGATATATACTTGAAGGAAAGAAAACAAAGTCCCCCCAGTCATGACACCAAAGAAAATACATAGAAAAAAAATCCAACTTTATACTGAATCATGGGGCATGTATACAGTGATTTAAACTGATGTCACAAAAGGAAAATAAAAAAATAAATAAATAACACTCCTACAGAAAAAATAAAATAAAAAATACTTCAAAGAGAGAGAGAGAGAGGGGGGGGGGGGGGGGGGGAAATCACCAGGCAACATTTCCAAAAGATGAGGAGAAATCCTTCAAACACTTTCACTATTCAGCCTCCATTTTAAGACCTTTTTCCATTCATAACATTGAAATGTGTTCCCTTCCCTGGACTTTAACCCATCCTTTATTTGGTTTTCAGAAGCAGTGATTATGAAGACAAACAGTCAGAGCTGTTCTCACTTTGAAGAAGTAACATTTGCAGAAGTGGCGTTAAATTGTGCGTGAGTGTTGAAGAAATAAAAAAAAAAGAGAGAAGAAAAAAAAAATCTGATTTTGAATGGTTTACAAGACAACCCAATTAGCCCTATAGATTCAAGAAGAGGCAAGCAATGGATGGGTTAAAATACCAGATCTGGTATAAAGTAAATATCTCATACACAGACTTCAAAAGGATGGGGGGGGGGAGACAGGTACAGTATGTTGTAGAGGTCAGTGAGGGACCAGTGGGGAGGAGAGACGGCGCTACTGGACTCAATAAAACATGATGGGGGAGGAAAGGGGGAGGTACAAGCTGACACAAGTAGAGGACAATCATGAGAATGTGCGGAGAAAGCAAAGCCTTTACTTTGACCTGAGATTGAGTTGCACCTAGAGGGCAATGCTAGGTGCAGTGCTAGACAACAAGTACAAAAAGGGTGCAGAAAGTACACACTCACACATCGATCTAAGGTGTCCATTCCAAATAATATTAATAATAATAATAATAATAATAATAATAATAATAATATTATAGACATCCACGAAACAAATACAGGAGGAAAGATTTCATAAAAAATAAAAGGCAATGAACAAAATATAGTGTTACAGAAATCCTTTTGGGGTAACAGAAAAAAAATATTTTCATATCTAAATCATTTTTTTAAGCAGAGTTTGAAGATATAAGAAATGGACTGTAGTGGAGACCATAAAATATCAAACCTGAAGAATTCTTTATATATATATATATATACACACATATACACATATATATATACACATACATGTACATATACACATATATATATATATATATATATACACACATATACACATATATATATATATATATATATACACACATATATATATATATATATATATATATATATATATATATATATATATATATATATATATATATATATATATACATATATATATATATACATATATATATATATATACATATATATATATATATATATATATATATATATATATATATATATATATATATATATATATATATATATATATATATATATATATATATACATATACACACACACACATACAGTGGGGAGAACAAGTATTTGATACACTGCCGATTTTGCAGGTTTTCCTACTTACAAAGCATGTAGAGGTCTGTAATTTTTATCATAGGTACTCTTCAACTGTGAGAGACGGAATCTAAAACAAAAATCCAGAAAATCACATTGTATAATATTAAAATAATTAATTTGCATTTTATTGCATGACATAAGTATTTGATCACCTACCAACCAGTAAGAATTCCGGCTGAATTCTGTTAGTTTTTCTTTAAGAAGCCCTCCTGTTCTCCACTCATTACCTGTATTAACTGCACCTGTTTGAACTCGATACCTGTATAAAAGACACCTGTCCACACACTCAATCAAACAGACTCCAACCTCTCCACAATGGCCAAGAGCAGAGAGCTGTGTAAGGACATCAGGGATAAAATTGTAGACCTGCACAAGGCTGGGATGGGCTACAGGACAATAGACGAGCAGCTTGGTGAGAAGGCAACAACTGTTGGCGCAATTATTAGAAAATGAAAGAAGTTCAAGATGACGGTCAATCTCCCTCGGTCTGGGGCACCATGCAAGATCTCACCTCATGGGGCATCAATGATCATGAGGAAGGTGAGGGATCAGTCCATAACTACACGGCAAGACCTGGTCAATGACCTGAAGAGAGCTGGGACCACAGTCTCAAAGAAAACCATTAGTAACACACTACGCCGTCATGGATTAAAATCCTGCAGCGCATGCAAGGTCCCCCTGCTCAAGCCAACGCATGTCCAGGCCCGTCTGAAGTTTGCCAATGACCATCTGGATGATCCAGAGGACGAATGGGAGAAGGTCATGTGGTCTGATGAGACAAAAATAGAGCTTTTTGGTCTAAACTCCACTCGCCGTGTTTGGAGGAAGAAGGATGAGTACAACCCCAAGAACACCATCCCAACCGTGAAGCATGGAGGTGGGAACATCATTCTTTGGGGATGCTTTTCTGCAAAGGGGACATGACAACTGCACAGTATTGAGGGGAGGATGGATGGGCCATGTATCGTGAGATCTTGGCCAACAACTGGCCTTCCCTCAGTAAGAGCATTGAAGATGGGTCGTGGCTGGGTCTTCCAGCATGACAACGACCCAAAACACACAGCCAGCGCAACTAAGGAGTGGCTCCGTAAGAAGCATCTCAAGGTCCTGGAGTGGCCTAGCCAGTCTCCAGACCTGAACCCAATAGAAAATCTTTGGAGGGAGCTGAAAGTCCGTATTGCCCAGCGACAGCCCCGAAACCTGAAGGATCTGGAGAAGGTCTGTATGGAGGAGTGGGCCAAAATCCCTGCTGCAGTGTGTGCAAACCTGGTCAAGAACTACAGGAAACGTATGATCTCTGTAATTGCAAACAAAGGTTTCTGTACCAAATATGAAGTTCTGCTTTTCTGATGTATCAAATACTTATGTCATGCAATAAAATGCAAAGTAATTACTTAAAAATCATACAATGTGATTTTCTGGATTTTTGTTTTAGATTCCGTCACTCACAGTTGAAGAGTACCTATGATAAAAATTACAGACTTCTACATGCTTTGTAAGTGGGAAAACCTGCTAAAGTGTATCAAATACCTGTTCTCCCCACTGTATATTTTATATATATATATAAATATATATATATATATATATCCATCCAACATCCAAAAGAGAAAAAGAATAAAATAGCAGCTTTGTTCTGTACAGACATAGAGGCAAACATTTTGAACCGTAAAAAGGTTTAAAAAAGTGACAAAACCAATGATGTGTATAAAATCGATCCTGCAGTCTGAAATACAACTGTAAGAACTTTATATGTGTTTGAAATGTAGAGAAACTAATGACTATTATAAAAGAGACCTGCTGTGATTTAAAAGTTGTCTCTAGGCTACTAAAATCCCATCCAACGCCTTCTCGTTTTCTGTCACAGGTCTTACACTCTGTCTGTCTGTTGTGGTTTATTTGGTGCCATTTAATTTGAACAGCAGTATCAGAGAGAACGATTTTCACCTCCCACATGAAATGCACACTTTATTTGGATTTATGAAAGGGGAGGCAGAGTCGTATCCCTAGATTGTGAAGTTCAGTTATTTGCTGTGTGAGACTTATGATTTTGTTTCTTTATTTAAACAAAGAAAGACTGAGGCTGTGATTCAGAGTTGGCTGACTCAGTGTGTACGTTCCCCAGATGTACAAGTGATGAAGGGGAACGTTTTTATTAGTCTGTTTAGTTAGATCTGAATGGACTTGAAATGGAACATTTTGGTAAGGCAAACAGCATGCTGGCTTTTCAAATGTGATTATATGAAAAGACAGGGCTGCAATGAATGATTATTTTCATTTTCAATTAATCTGCCAATTGCTTGTAAAACAAACCCCAAACATATCCAGTTTACTATCACTTAAGACAACAAGCAGCAAATCCTCACACGGATGTTAGGAACTGGAGAACCAATTCAATTTGGGCTTCTTCTTTTTTTTTTATTATTACTTTAATCGACTACCAAATTAGTTGCAGATTATGATTCAACTTAATGAAAATATGACATTTCAAAGTTATTTTGATAAAGTCTTTGTTTGGGTTTGATAATCATCTTAAAATTAATTATTACCGCTATTATGTCAATTCATATGAAAAACATTAACTTTAAATTTGATTAAAGCCCCAATGCAGACTCTGAAAACTTTTTCCTGCAGGTGTGAATGCAGCTATTCTCAACAGTAACACTGTAATGTCCTGTGATAAAAACACACACACACACAGTACTAAAGATAAGCATGACGTCTGAACCAAAACCACCAAACAATGTTGGTATTGTTCCCTAGACAGACTTATCTTAACTCTGAATCACAGCCTTAAACAAGAAGGGAGACCTGTATGAAACTGAAGAAAAAGCTTGATTTGGCAATAGTTTGGCAGATACACAATAGGCCTTCCTCTTCCATTTTGACCCGCTGCTGACGGGATCATAGAAATATCAACAGGGAAATGAAACAATGATCTTAGTCCAAACATTCTAATTGAGGAATCCTCACATGACATGAGTGAGTCTGCTCATGCAAACAAAGTCATTTTGATGGAAAGTCATTTAGAAATGGGGCTATGCCACACAGAGAGGATCATGTGTTTTGTATAAATACACACTCCGATATCCACAACATCCTCTCTGAAATCATCAGGAAAAAGTGCTCTTCTGTTGGATTTGCTGGCAGATATGCTAAAAAAAAGTTTTTTCTTAAAGTTCATGTCTAGATCTGTAAGTCAAGATGCGTGCCTGTATTGTTTTCCTTCTCCAAGGACTTATGTAACAACAACTGAAATACAGGCAGCACACGAAGGAGTTCCCCAGAGTCTGAGCCACCAAACTCCATATTCTTTTAGGGTTTCTGTACTGTTTGTAGGTTTTTAGACTTTATGTTTGACCTTTAGGGAGTGGAGAGACAATCTACTAGCACACAGTAGAAGAAAGTAATTTCTTACCTCATCCATCCCTCCTTAAGAGATGGAGGAAAGGTTTGTATTACCCTGTGTTAGAGAAGGAGGAGGGGCTAGTCTGATATCAGCAGGCCGACGACTGGGGCAGTGGTAACGCCCGTTCGTTCTTTCTGCCCCCATTCATGTGTGCATAGGGTTGTATCTCGTCAAAGTTGGGCCGGAGTACCACCACAGGCCCGTTGGCCGAAACATGTCCTGAGTGCTTGTCCAAGGCTTGGCCTGGAGACGCTGAGGCAACTGGGCCCGGGGAGGAGGGAGACACAAGTCCCAGTAACGGAGTACTCGGACCTTGCATGGGGGATAACTGCTGGGTAGAAGGAGGCGGCGTGCCTCCTGTACACCCCGACGAGGGGGCGGCGGCAGTAGCAGAGGGCTGCCTGGTGGATGCAGGGTCCAGTGGAATGTTCTCCATGTTTTCTACCTCCATGTCCAGCTCCTCGGTGTCCGGCGGCTTGTTCTCCTCGCTGTAGAAGAAGCTCACTTCCCTGAAGGGAGGATCCAGTTCTTCATTGATGCTGCTGATGATCTCCAGGAAAGACGGACGCATCTTGGGATTATACTGCCAGCACATCCTCATCAGCTCAAACCTGCAAGTGACGTGAGGTAAAAAGGGTTAGTAATGCACAGTAGATTTTTTTTTTTTTTGTCATTAAAAGCATAGGTTCCGTTTTTTTTTTTAGGTCTAATTCAATATTCACATATGCATTTGTACTATAAATGTTGTACTTAAAAGATAATTTTGTAAGACAACAAGGTAATTTGACTTGGACTTGCTGAAGCCTCATATAAGTTTAGGCTGAACAAAAAGAGAACTATGGATTTTGTGTAATTGTGTCACTTCAGAGCCAGGAGGACATGATGAATGATTACAGCAGCGGACAACTCTTTCAATGTACACATGGGCATGTGAGTAGTAATGTGTATTTGAAAAGATGTGAACCTATCCTTTATTTAGAGTGGGAAGACTTTGCGTTTCTCACCAGCAGGTGGCAGGAGACACCGAAGTTAAAGCCAATGTCAATACTCCCTGTCACTAAGGTTCACTATATTGATCTTGAAAAAACTATCCCAATATACTGTACTAAGATGCTCTGATTACTGTTTTTCTGTTGTCTTTTTGGAAATTCATTCTGTGCCTTTCATAACATTAAAATGGACACAAAATAAAATAAGTGTTATATTCAGATAAACAGGCCCAGCTTTTTGTCTTTCACATTTTGTTTGTATTCCTATATTAGTTGGTGTGAATGTTAGGTACTGTATGTACCTTTAGCCTGAAGGCAACAGCTCATACACACTAAAAAGGATGTGTGAAATCACTCATACCTGCCCTTATCTCTTGAGCCTGCTGATTAATTTCATACAGGTTTGTTGTCGACAGGTGCTCTTAGTGAACATGCCAGTTCAAATGAGATATTTAAATTTGGATACGTTTTATTTATTGCTACATTACAACACATACTGTACAGTAAGATCAGTAATGTAGTATGTACTCAGCAGCACAGCAAATCATACGTAAGGTTACTGTGCCAAGCCAGCAGCCGAGCTTTGGGAATGTCAAAACAACATCATAAAAAGGGAGAATTATTACAGTTTTGTGTGGTGCTTCAACACACACCACAACTTCAATTATACACTAACAAGCTAAGAATACTCTCGAAGGCCCGCTGACATAAACACCTCAGTCATCTCTCCTCAGCTCTTGCTGTTCCCTCGCTCTTGTTTTCTTTCTCTTCCAGTGGTCTCTGCAGTCTACAACAGCCTCTGCAGCTGGGTGCCTGCTCCTCTCTGTACAGAGGAATTATGGGTAAAACTTTTCCAAAGCACCCGCCTTGCTTTATACTCTAAAGCAGCAGGAGGGACGGCTCTTGCTTGTTTTTCAGCAGTGCAGCAAGTGTCTTAAAGTTGACTTTCAAATGTCAAAACCAAGGCAGCCGAGACCTCCCATGAAAAGACGTATAATGCTTGAAGCCGGGCCGGCGCGCGAGGGTAACCTGTCTGCGTAATCCTGCCTGCTGAAAACTCTTCCCCCACCATCTGTTGCTGCGCACGAAGCTTGTTGATGCAAATTTAGAAAACAAAATCCTGACTTCTTGTCGGCATCCTGCCAATCATGGCACAGCCAGACACATGCTATTGGCATTAAGCTAAATGAACTTATATTTGACCTGTCACCAGTGACGTTAGCAACATGTGCAAGCTCACAGTGGTGCATGAGCTGTATATGTACTTGTTCTTCAGCTGGCATGAAAGAGCTCCTCAAAGTCAAACAACATCACTTCTTATTTGTATATTGCTACCAGTTTTTTCTTTACCTGTTCATGCACTTTTGGTACATACAGTATTACTGACTGAGCTTTAAAGGTGCTGTAGGTAGGATTGTGAAGATCCAGCACTTAGCCAAAAAAGTTGAACATCGACAACTTCTCAGTCCCTCCCCCCTTTCCGCTAAAGCCCAAAACGGTCTCCTAAGCCCTCACAAGGAAGAATGAATGTGTGTGCATGAGCAGTGATTGACACGCAGTTAGACACACCCCCCCCTGGCCCTGATTGGTGCATCTGAACAGGGAGCTGTGGATTTTTGCAAATCGCACTACAGGCTGTAGGTGGTACCAGAGGAGCCGGATTTGTTTTTTAATTACCTGCTTCATGTAGTTCAACTCGAACATAGGGTCAGTTTCAGCAAATTTGACAGAAAGTTAGTTTTAAGTCTTACCTACTGCACCTTTAACTTGTAAGCAACCTTGGTGACCAACATGGCTGCCTCAGTTCTGTGCGCAGTCAGGCTTTTATAAAATAATCTGCACCAGTCTAGACATGGCCAAAACTTCAGCAGACTAAATAAAATGGACAAAAAGAACCTTGAAACACTCAGATAAAATCAGAAACAGACACACTTTAAGGCCAAGTGTGAGTGCAGAACAGTCTACAAACATCTATGGTAAATGTTTAATGAACCTGAACGGGAATCTCTTCCAACAGAATTGCAAAACTTAACACAATAATGCAATATCCCCAGTGTGGTGAAACCTTGATGTATAATAGCACTGTGGGTGATACTGCACATTCCACAATAAATGATGTTGTTTAATATAATTGTGGAGTCTGCGTTTCGTTTTTCGCCCAACCCTGCGAGAGAGAATGCACTTTTGTCTATAGGAAACTCAAGACAGAAACATGGGAAATCCAATCAGTGACCCAGAGCTACCTGACCATGGGAAAGACAGAACAAGGAGGAGACATCCAAGGCTCTCCAAATATGACTCATCCCTCTGTCTGTTATCCTGCTTTCTCTTCTTGCATCTTTCTATTCAGCTTTTGTATGGACTTCTGGCTTCATCTCACTTCAGCAGTCTTCTGGAAATCTCCATTAAGTCACTGCACTAGAGGCGACCAGGGGCAAAAGGCCTAACTTCCCCGTATGTTGCTCACAGACAAAGAGGCTAACCCTCCACCACCACCACCACCTCTGTAACACAATCCACACACTCCTGTAATCAGGACACAACAGTCAGGCTGCCATAGAAACGAGAGGTTTGTGTCTGCACAACACTCGGCCCTCTTTGTTTCTACTCTCGCACTCTCTCTCTAAGGTGAGGTCAGCCATTGAGAGTGGGAGGGGAGAGAGCAGAATGCCTTCTTATTGAGGTCAGAGTGGGACAGGAGAGGTACATATATGCAGCACTGCATGCTGACAAGCAGACTGTGCTGTGATTTCTCTTCTCTTCCAGCAGGGGTAATTCATTAATGAGTTATAAATGAATTATGTCCATTGTTGGCGGCAGGAATGAGGGACATCTTTCACACACGGGTCATGGCATCCCTTCTATGGGCCGAGGCTGACGGGTGAGGAGGCTTCTCACTGCCAGCTGACCACAGGGGCCATGTCGTCAACGGACCACATTTAACCTGTGACGTTAATGTCAGGCCTCATCTTGGCCTTACCTAAGCATGCACCACACCACATGATATCCTACACACTTCAAACCACAACTTAAAATAGATGTTGGGCCAAATATGAATGAGACAGAAGGTTGTGCGAGGCAGCAGAGGATAAAAAAAAACAATATATCCTTCAAGGGTGTTGTAACATAACATGAAAGGCCTAAAAGGTTTGAATATTACGGTTACTGATCACAGATAGGAGGAGGCTTACAGCATGTCAGGGCAGTTGTCAGGTTTGTCCAAGAGTCCTCCCTCCATGACAAAGCGCAGTACTTGTTCATTGGACATGCCCTGGTAAGGCTGTTCTGCTAAGGTGGCGATTTCCCACAGCACGACACCAAATGACCTGCAGTGAGAAAAGAGACAGCAATCTTGTTAAAATGATTTACATTTTTGCCTCTTATCTGATGCTGATCAGCGCTGCATACATTTAGTGAAATCGCAGAAAAAGTTTAAGGCTGCAGCAGTTTTTTTGTTTTATTACTTCTAAATAAATCCTTCTTATTTGAAAGACCAGACTAGTATTTTTTAATTAGAATGTGTCTATTACAGCGCATTTATTTGCTTTACAAAAAATCTGCTTATTTGCCATTACAGTGAATATGTTTGTTTTTATAATGTTTGTTGTAAATTCTACATTATAGTTGTGTGGTAATGCAACTTTAAGTGAAAACGTATGCGTTATTTGCAGTTAATTAACTAATGAAAAGCAAAACACAAGCAGACTATGTGCTGAAGCAAGCAAACAAACCACTGGTATGAACCTTTAAAGCTGCACTATAATAGTTTTATATTGTCATTGGGATCAAACTGATTTTGTATTGTTAGGTGACGCTCGTAGTGACAAACCCCACAAAGAATCACCCGCCTGCAGTGCCCCACAATTCTCAACTTTGCAAGGTGATATTGTGTCAGTGTTGTGTTTACTGTTAGCTCCGCTGCCCCAAAGTCTCCAAAGAAACTATTGATTCAGCTTCAAGACACCTCTTATGTAAACAGTATTCTAAACTTGTGTTAAATTGAAATGTATTAATACATGTACTGTATGTTTAATGTTCAGCTTGGTGTAGATTTCTGCCCCTAAGTGGCCAAAAATGCTGCTTTTAAATTACTGCAACTTGAAAGCCCTACATTATCTAGAGTATAAGTAACCTGTTATCTAACGTGTAATGGTCAGAGCAAGAGTAACCTGACAACATTCACTGATCAGAGGATGTTGGAGAACAATATGAGAGAAGCAGCATCTAAATCATGTTAAACCTAAAACCTGGAAGCCAGAGTACTACAAGTAATGTAAGCTGTGTAACAGTGTACCAGTCAGTGAATTACAATGATGTCATTACTGCAGCACCAGCCTCAGTTAAAGTATGAACAGTACAGTAAACATCACCTCAGTTTAACCTCAAGCTGCCTTGCACTGAGATTACTATAGAACTATTCATTAAGAAACTTCTTAACTTGACTAACAAAGACCACATTTTTTTGTTCAGTCTTGCTGGTCATAATTTCACAACTGGCATAAGTTCAGAGAATACTTTCAACAGTCTTTTAAACAGCCTTATAACAACACTGCATTTAAGTGGCTGACAGACAAAGCCACATTCAGACAGCTTTTCTCGATCAACAAAATAAAAGTCACCTACTCGTGGATTCCTAAGGAGCCCATAATGGGTTTGTCTTATGCTAAACTTCATCTCTACAACATCAAAGAGGTAAGAAAGAGAACGCAAATGTGGAGGTGGGTTTGTGCTGGCACTGCAACCTCTCATTTGAGAACATCTGGAGCAGTTTAAGCCCACACTTAGGGACTGACCCGTGGGACATTTGAGTTGGGAAACAAAAACTTGCAAGGAAGCTGGTAAACACTTGTATTTCTCTACAACAATATCGCTCCAGATAGAAAAATGTGGCCAAACTCTAAACTGAGATTTTACTGCGGGCTGGCATAAAAAAGGTGTCAGTAAAAAAATAAAAATAAAGATGTATCTTGTTCTAAACTCCTCCGTCATGGAGAGAGGAATTTCCAGAGAGCCAGCTGGAAACCAAAAGATTGTGATGGTTTTGGAAGTACTAGCTGTCATAGCATACACAGTGAGGATGGAGGACAGGAAATGCATGTTCGAACTGTTAAGTACAGAATGTTGGCCTTGAAGTGATATATGTATATGTTTTTATAGTACAGCATGAAATATTTTAGCGTATCCACTGTGGATACGCTAAAATATGTAGACATTTCTGGAATACTTTGCAAGCCCCCTGGATTAGGGCAGATTTATACATGCACTATGCAGGCTTGTGAGTGTGTGTAAGAGTGTAAAAAGTGATGTAAGAAGTAAGAAGTGGTGTGTTCTCATACCAGACATCAGACGTTGTAGTGAACACGCCATCTTTCAGCGACTCTGGAGACATCCAGCGGACAGGCAGCAGGCCCTTTCCTCCTTTTCGGTAGTAATCTGTCTCATATATATCTCTGGTCATGCCAAAATCTGAAGAAAAAAATGAAAACAGAGGTTGGGTAAGCCACTAAATATCACTCATTCTGTGTGGGAGAGGAAGCTCCTGAGAGCTCATCCATTCCTTCACCTCCTCCCTCTGGCCATTTACATTAAGACTCCACTGCCTCAGGCACTCACTGAAATCCAAACACTTATTTTCGAGGCCGGTAGAGTGGGTTTAGCATTGAGCAACCAGGGGAGGCTGAAGGCATCATATTAACTTGACTTACCTCCAATCTTCACAGTGAAGTCCTCAGCTACCATGCAGTTCCTGGCAGCCAGATCTCTGTGGACAAATTTGTTGGCATTTAGGTACGACATGCCGTCGGCGATTTCCCCTGCCATCTGGATCATCTTTTTGAGCGGGGGTAGGACCTGGCTGTTGCCATTCTGTGGACAAGGCAAGAGAGTAAAGAGCATGACAAAAACACTGTTCAGTCAGCCACAATGCTGGACACTGGTTACAGTTCAGCATTACAAAGCAAGGGATGGATGCTATGTGTGGAAACGTGCACATGGGTGTTGGAGAAAGAAAAAAGGGGGACAGCATTTATGTATGTGTTCACACATTAGTGTGTATGTGACAATTCTCATTTTCTATTAGAGAGAGACAGCATCTGTGTGAGTGTGTGTGTGTGTGTGTGTGTGTGTGTGTGTGTGTGTGTGTGTGTGTGTGTGTGTGTGTGTGTGTGTGTGTGAGGAAAAGCTGCTTACTTCTTTGCGCAGAGAGCGCAGGTAGCTCTTGAGATCTCCACGGGTCATCAGCTCCATAATCACCAAGGTAGGCTGTCCCTGCGATACCACGCCCAGCAGCCGCACCTACACCAATCACAATACAGCACAGATTAGATATGATAAGTCAAAAGTCTCAAATCCATACTACACCTTAAATCTAAGCAAAATATGGGAATATGTAGTGTGTTCGTACGGGAAATGATAAAGTATACTCAAAACAGTCAGTAATCATACTAAAACATTTTTAAGTGTGGTGTTGATGGACATGATTCTCCCACAATGCAATGCACAAAGGAAATGTAGTAGCTGCTCACAACTGGGACATATATTTAACAGATGGTAGTGAAACAGCTCCAGGAATACCTCAGAAAACTAAAAATGACTATACAGCAATACATACAACTGTAACAGCAGCTTTCCAAAGGGAAAATCTTTGACACATTCGTTTAACGTAGTTAATGAGGCTGTGATCACGCTGATGAGAGAATCTATACAATCTCCAGGAGGCTAAACCCTGCCGCAGGTTGGAGCTGCCTGAGTAAAGACAAGCACAGTGTACTCCGTGCTTGTGACATGCTGTCACCTTTCTCTCTCCGTCTATGCAGATTAATTAGGAAATGATGATAATTCTGAGCACTTTCTTGCAACTGGGTCCAGTACAACAATATGCTGGTTTATATTAAGCCATATTGTGATGGTTTATCTGCATTTATTCCACTCAGTTGCCTAATTGTAACCATTTTAGGCTGTGTCCCTCTTACCACATGGTGACAGTTAAACTCCTTCATGACAGAGGCTTCGTTCAAGAACTCAATGCGCTCCCTCATGCTGGCCGACTCATTGACCGTCTTGATGGCCACTCGTGTCTCGGGTTCATCTTTCACCACTCCCTTGGCGATGCCTTCGTACACCATGCCGAAGGAGCCCTGGCCTAGCTCCTTGTGCATTGTGATCTTCTCCCTGGCCACCTCCCACTCATCTGGGACGTACACTGGCACAACACAAATAGCAGGTCAACACATACTCACAGCGAAACATAACTGTGAAATAATTGACAAGATATTGCATATTCTTACTCTCAGCAGCACTGAAATACTCGGGGTTAACAGACGCATAAAGGACTCCATTCCCCAATCTGTCGCTGTTCCTGTTGAAACGACGACAGCTAAGTTAGTCAGTAGGCAGCTCTGATTGTGGATGGGATGTGTAATTCTCTATAAGAACTCTACTCTTTACCACAGGAGAATGTTAATGAAAACAACACCTATTAACTCTAATTAACATTACACTGGTCATTAAGTTTCATTAGCAGAGCAAGGTAGAACAACATTATCAAGAGACGTTGTCTGGCAATGTGGAAAACATGTTCATGAAGACACTTACCTCTTTTTGTTCACAAAGTAGAGAATTGTGGTGAGGCTGGCGATGAAAAGTGTCACAATGATGGGAATTATGATGACCAAGTAGAACGCAACACCATCGCCTCCTGCTAGACAGAACAGGGAAATAAAAGTGGTCAGCACTGACTAAAGGTGTCGTTTCTTATCTACTTTAAATCCATCAACAGCTGTTTTCAATACACAGTATTTAATGTGTGAGGATAGTTGCATTACGCATGGGCGGAGGCACGTAGAAGGACACGCTCTCTGTCCAGGAGCCGTTCCCCGCTAGGGAAGTGGCGCGCACGCGAGCAGAGTAATTCCCTGAGCCCAGGTTGGTCAGCCGAGCTCCTCTGTGCTCCCGGTACTGCTGCCGCGACACACACTCGTGTTTCTCAGGCTAAAAGAAAACAAACACATGGTGGTTACTGTTTAAAAGACAGTGATCAATCAGGGTCAGGTAAGTAGTGTAAAACAGTGTACTGTGCATTCTGTTTTTAAAAAAACAATGTTTGAGCCAGTATGAGGACTATGAGATCTATCACTTTTTAAGTCTCGCTCTGCTGAAAAATGTGTTTTGCCTGTTGTTACTTCACTTGGATTTGTGAGCTTTTCTGTGCAGAATGTTGTATGCGCACAGATTGACACTAGAAGGCCATTTTCATATTCATCTGATGAAGGCGGAAAGTATCTTTGTGCTCATGTGCTGTGATCTTTTGTATTCTGATACTTCTTAAAAACATGTCTGAGGAGATCTTTAGTTATACCCAGCCTGACTCACCTCAGTCCCCAGACCGAACTTGATCTCATACATCAGGATGAGTCCGTTTGGCATTGCGGGTTCTGGCCAGTGCAGCATCACACAACCTTCAACTTGCTCACTCCTCTCAGAGATCACCTTTCCAGGGATGTCATCTGCTTTGACTGGCAAACAGACACAATTACAAAACATTACAACAAGCATGTGTCTACAATGCACTGTAAGAGAAGATGTTACAGCATACTGTGATGTGTTGTATCCAGGCCCCTTTCTAACCTGCAGGTTTGGTCCTGGAGAAGACGAAGGCTCCAGCGCTGCAGCGCCCCACCTCCTCGTTGCATGCATGGATGTCAATGCGGTAGACAGTGAAGGGCCGCAGGTTGGGGATCTCTAAATATTCTGCTGTGCTCTTATCATCTGAGAAGGGGTACTCCTTGATAGGAGGAATGCCATCTGTACTGTTATCCCCCGGGCCAAGGGTGGTGTTTCCCCTACCAACACCCTCATGCAGCAGTGTGTTGTTAGCCACACCAAAAACATCTCTACGACGACGATCTGGAGGTCTGAAAAACAGAGAATACAACAGCGGTAAGAAAGTAGATTTAAGTATAGTGAGCACTGTTATTATAATAAAAGACGAAAAGGTATACAGTATGTCCTGGAAATCCTATCGTAACAAAGAATTGTAGGTTTATAACCCCCAAAAGCATTTTACACAAAGCGGAAGCATCTCACTGAACCGGGTGGAGTGCGTGTGCGTGTGCGTGTGCGTGTGTGTGTGTGTGTGTGTGTGTGTGTGTGTGTGTGCTATGTGTCCAGACGCTGCATACTACTCCCTGTGGAGCTGTGTTGAAGGATGAGGTCAGACAGATCATAGTGAGGGAGACAGACAGAGAAAGAGAAAAAGACAGACACAAAGCGATTTTTCCAGTTAGAAAAACTTTCTGTCCATTGATCAATTCAATTTTATTTATCAAATCATAACAAGAGTTATCTCGAGACACTTTACAGGTAGAGTCGGTCTAGACCACACTCTATAATTTACAAAGCCCCAACAATTCTAGTAATTCCCCCAAGAGCAAGCATTTAGTGCGAGAGTGGCGAGATTTGATCCCAATCAACAATTAAAAAGTCTAAAAGGGAAGAAAAGCTGACATGACAGAAAATGTGGCTTAGACTTTTGTGACACTGACATTCTGAACCAAACTGTTTGTTGTCTGTCTGTTGCGATTTTCAGCGGCCAAACTGAGGGCATTTGCGGTGAACAGACACGTGGTCTCATAGTGCAGATGATAAGCTGTGCAGCCGCCTAGAGCTGGACATCGTCATTATTGAGGGCAAGCAGGCTCTGACAGCTGTGACTGTAGCAGCAGCAGAGGATCAACAGACGCCACAGGGCACCTAGCCTACAGTAGTTACCTGTGACGCCTACAGGGCAGTCAGCTGAGGCAGACGGACAAAGGAAAGAGAGTGAAAGCTGTACTGACAGCAGGTGACAACAGCTATATGGAGCATTTACAGAGTTCTTGCAAAGTGAGGACAGCATGAACAGGTGGCTCGGTTTTTATTACATCATATGAAACAGCTTAGACATCATTTAAACTGTATATTAGGGCCTAAAAACTATGAATTAGGGCCACAACTAAAAATTATTTTCATTATTGATTAATTGGACGATTTTGTCCCCCAATCGATTCATTGTTTAGTCCATGTATGTATGTAAAATAAGGCCTATCACAATTTCCTAAAGCTCAAGATGAAGACTAAACTAAAGGTGTTTGTTTTGTCTGGCAACACTTCAAAACCCCAAAATATGCAATTTACTATCAAATAAGACAAAGACAAGCTGCAAATTATCACAATTAAGAAGCTTTAAAAATTGCTTAATATTATATTATATAATATTATTTGATTATTAAAATAGCTGCTGATTATTTTTCTGTTGATCGACTAATCGTTTCAGCTCTACCAGGCGTAATAAAATGCTAAACTCAGAGACCTAACTGAGCAAAGCTAGTCAAGCATCTTTTGTGTCTGAGCAGACATACACCTACACAAGGAGTGTACAGACACAGACAGATCCGTGGGAAAGACCAGTCGCACTGACATGTCAGCATTCCTCTCTGACAGTTATAACTGTACAATCCAAAG